>NW_027111257.1:183817-187152 GCF_000696795.3 Halyomorpha halys | reverse complement strand
TTCATAAAATAATAAAATCAATTCAGATTTATAATCCCGAAGATGGGTTAAGAAACCCGAGTCCTATCCCAAGTGGGATTTTAATCTCTTCCTCCCTCTTCCTTCTAGATTATTATTATTATTATATTGACCATATAAGACAGACCTAAGTCCTAAGTCCTCGCACAATGTATTAGGATATACATTGCGCGTTTCTAGACGTGGTTTTTTCGAAGGGTGGGTTCGTCACTCACCAGTCTATTTTTTTGTGAGTGCCACCCATTGGCTAGCGGGCCTCACAAATGCCTAGGGTGAGTGCCTTGTGCAAATGCCTTGTGAGTGAATTTTGTATTATTTTATGCTTGAAAAAAGCCCGGGTTGGACCGTGTCTCGATCTGACAACCTTTGGGTTGGTAGACTGAGGCGTTGCCACGCTGCTACCGCTGCTTCCCTTTATATTATTACCTAAATAATCCAAATATGTATACATATCAGGATACACGTCATTAATAATTTCAGGATCTCAGGTATTGTCTCATTTTAGATACAGTGATCAATAATTTACAATTTGATATTTATTACTTTTTCTATTTGTTATTTTTTATTTATTGCCTCTTATTTTTAAATTTTCATAAATTGTATTATGCATATTGAGTATTTCTTTAGATTTCGATTAAGTAGGATTGTGCTTGACCATATAGAACTTTTATATATTTATAAATTATATATATTTTTTTAATGATTCGAAAATGGTAAATAAAAGTGAATATTTTTCACTATTATTCAATATTATATAGATAAAACAAAAAAAAGAAAAGAAAGAAGATTAGAAAAAATAAGAAATAATGAAAATATAGAAAGAAAAAGATAAATTCTATACTCTCAAACTTGGGTTAAATAATGGAGATAATATTTTCTTGAAATACCCGTTTTAAGATCTCCTGGATGCAAAAACGTTTTGGGTTTTTTGATATATTTCTCGCCCAGTTAAAAAACATAAAAAAAGAAGCAGTTATTTACTTTTTTCCATTTATTTATATTTCGCGTTCTAATTGCTGCTTCCTATTTAGTCCAAAACGGAGTATTTATTGACCGGTTAGGAGGGCTCATATTCGAACCCTCATTTTAGGCCTGGACTCAGCACAGCTAAGATATAATGGCTCAATTTACCCCTAGAATACTTCGTTAGTGTTGGGATAAACCGCTTACTATAAATAACCGAGTTGCCAAGAGATAACGGTTTCGAACAACTGTAAACTGCTAAACTTTAGAATAGTTGTCCGGTTATTGGAAAGCGGGACTGCAAACAAAACAACTTCATTTCGAAAATATTATGAAGTTGTTGGATAGTTTCTCTTCTGCTGGCTGACCATCAAACAATATTTATTTCTTTGTAGTAGACAGAGTGGGAACGAGGTGTGGTTATTTATAGGTTATAGGAGCTTTAAAATAACTTTTGCAACATCTTGTATTGATTTCAAGAAATAAAAAAAATTAACAGATCCATGTGAAGGAAAAGCTCAAATCATCCCAATATTGATTCGGTATTGTATCGCATATATGTAGTACGGTAGTATTGAACCCTTTTCCGGCTCTCAAGAGCTATTAATTTTTATAAATGAGGTATCAAAAGAAAAAGAACTTCATGGAGAACTGACAAATATCCATTTCAATTTATAAATTCTTACTGGAATTTAATTAAAAGTAATAAAAACAATTGGGAGATTTTCACCTTCGCCTTAATGCCAGACATACTTCACTTTTGGTTGGCTGGTTGGGTTTGAGTGGACTGTATAATTGAAAATGAAACATGATTGAATGAAAAATAAAATTCTGTTGTTTAAGTTACAAGTGGTGTAGGGGGTGACCGAAAGAAAACAATTATGATTAGATGGTTAGTAAATTTTGAATGGCTGAACTATGGAATTGTAGATAATGAGGTGGTTGATGATGATTATTATGTGGTGGTGGATGTTAATTATTGCCAGGTGGACTTACTTCATGCTTCTTTTCTCCCTCCGCATCTCTATCCCTCTCCTCCCCCCTCTACTGCTGGGAACTACTCCAGTAAATCTACTCACTCCTGGTAGAAATTATTGATGAGTGAACATAAAGAAAATATGGACTACTTCTGGCTGAAGACAATATGGCTATCTCGCATTAGTCTCGGTTGCTTCTCTTGCCGCAGAGAGCGCTGAAGGTGAGTTTTGACTGTTGGCCACATGGGTGCTAGTATATCCTGTAGGCTATTATATGCTATAATGTATTATGGTGGCCCCTCCAATTCAACCTTTCGGTTGCTGTAGGTTACCCGGAACAAACGTTATAAATTGGGTTTTTAAAAATTTTGACACGTACATCAATACTTGCATAAGGAACTCAATTTTTTTTTTTTTTTTTTTTATGTCCAGGGGGAAGAGTCAAGTTTTCGTGAGGCCATCACAGAAATTAAAGTCAACCCCTACCCCGGATTCGAACCGGCGCAGATGCAGTTCCCAAGCTGCAAAGCAACCCAACGCCTCAACTCTTTCAGTTAATGACGGCTCAGAAGCCAGAAAATTGACAGATTTTGAGATATTTCACGGATTAGGTACGGGCCAAACCTCATTCTAAAGTTAGTTTTCAGAGCGCCATGGGATACATATTCCATTTTTTTTTTTTTAGAATTTTGCTCTGCTTAACCTTAAGATACTGCAAAATATGAATACTACTCAAATATTAAGGGCCTTAAAAAGATTCTGCTGTGGCTCGCAATAACCGAGTTGTCTTCAAGGTATATGCACTAACCTTAGTACTCCGTGTGAAATAATATTTTAATATTTCAATTAATTATGTCATGATAAATTGTTAAAAAAAATTAATGAAATTATCGAATATACAATGTAGTACACTTTTTATCCATATTTTTTAAAGTATATCTCGTGGAAACCCGATTTATTTCTTTTTTTTATTCGGAAACCATACACCTCTGTATAATACAAGATAGTTTTTGAAACGTATTTTAATTGTTTGATGTACTAACATGATAAACATAATTATAAAAAAAAATAATTGGACCAATTTAGGTGATACAGCAAATGGTATTAGATGTATGAGATTTAGTAGGCAATATGGCGTGGATGGACTCTCATAATATTTTTTAATCCATTCAATAATTTGGACATACGGAGTTGAGCTTTAGGGCTCCACTAAACCTTCGAATTCCTCTCGTATCTAATCTTTACAATCCAAAATGCTTCGTAAAATCTTCAATGCTCCTTTTTTTGTTACTAATAAAACCATCCATAAAGACCTAAATGTTCCTTATGTAACCGATCTAGCCCGAACCCGAAATTATTCCTTCCATAATAAACTCC
>NW_027111257.1:182882-183767 GCF_000696795.3 Halyomorpha halys | reverse complement strand
TTGAAATAGAGTTTTATAACATATTGTTCTTTGATAAATAAGTATGAAAATTAATAAAACATTAAAACAATTAATAAGATCATGTAATATTCGTGAACGGCTCTGATACTATAACGTTTTTTAATAGATTATAATAATTATTTATTTATGGTTAATATTTTCAATACTGTATTAAACATTTCTCTAATAAGACTTCCGAAATTTTAATTTATTTATAAAAATAATTTTTTGAATATTGAATTTCCTAAAAATGGAAACCGAGAATGAGACGAACTCGGGACTTAGCTTATTTGCATTTATATTGTCCCAGCTGGTCTCCATTTTCTTCCGATTTTATTCCGGCCTAGTTGAGAATATTATACAAATTTATATTCACTAGAAAGTTGAATAATTTTCAGAATTGTATGTAGGACTGGACTACGACTTTTGAGTGCGAGGCGGAGCAATCGTAGTTAGAAATGAGTTTGTATTTATCTCAACTACCTAATAATTGAATGGATGAAAGTGCTGTGCTTTGTGGCATAAACTCGTGTCAGAAGCAGTACCGGTTCGAATCCAGCCTGGGTGGGTTGGCCATTATTTTTTATGGACCCTCAGAATAAATTTCTACTTAACCACTCTAGCTAGAATAGGTGTTTTCTGTTCCGTGTTAGATAAACGATCCATAATCTCGTAGTCTATAAGAATAATTGGTTAAATATCAACCCTGAACCAAATTATAGGGACTAGTGAAACATTTTTAATAACTTTATTGTTGGTTTTGTTTTTCTAGATCCAATTGTATCCCATTGTAAAATTTTCAGTAGTTTTAGAAATGTATATAAATGCTACTACAGTGAAATGGCTCTTAATGGACACCCCTCTACAACGGAACCCCTCCTGACG
>NW_027111257.1:171067-182832 GCF_000696795.3 Halyomorpha halys | reverse complement strand
GAATTGTATGTAGGACTGGACTACGACTTTTGAGTGCGAGGCGGAGCAATCGTAGTTAGAAATGAGTTTGTATTTATCTCAACTACCTAATAATTGAATGGATGAAAGTGCTGTGCTTTGTGCCACAAACTCGTGTCAAAAGCAGTACCGGTTCGAATCCAGCCTGGGTGGGTTGGCCATTATTTTTTATGGACCCTCAGAATAAATTTCTACTTAACCACTCTAGCTAGAATAGGTGTTTTCTGTTCCGTGTTAGATAAACGATCCATAATCTCGTAGTCTATAAGAATAATTGGTTAAATATCAACCCTGAACCAAATTATAGGGACTAGTGAAACATTTTTAATAACTTTATTGTTGGTTTTGTTTTTCTAGATCCAATTGTATCCCATTGTAAAATTTTCAGTAGTTTTAGAAATGTATATAAATGCTACTACAGTGAAATGGCTCTTAATGGACACCCCTCTACAACGGAACCCCTCCTGACGGATAATTTTACTGTAGATCCTGACAACAATGTACATATTTAATGCATTTAAACCCTCCATTAATTCCTTCCGGACTAATTTCATTTTCTAACCCAACATTTTTCATTCCTCTACGTAACGGATAGAATTCATAAAATATGAAGTAAAAATTCAAGATTCTGTATTGTAGAATTTATTAAAGTGAGACTCAGAAGAAATTTTATTTATTTATTTAATTTGGTGTTACTTTTATTTTGTGTTCTCTGTTTATTTATTATTTCCTTTTCTACTTATCGATGTAAATTTAATTTTTAATAGTTTAGTTTAACAATTTAAACTTACAGTATTTAACATTCTAACAGAAGTTTGACCTTATAGAATTTGGTGACAAGTTCTAATAGTCAATAATGTATAAAAAAACTTCTAAATAACGGATAACGTAATCTTTCCTTTGGGTCTCAGTTATATAGCAGTTCCACTGTAATACCTTATTACTTTTTGAAGATTAGATTAGATTTTTAGATTTGATTTTATTTATGAAAGACAAATTCATTACACAATATACAATTATAAAACAAAACCTGAGTCTAGTGCTCCATTACAAAAACAATAAAAAAAAGATAAAACAAACTGGATAATACAAAACTATTAACATAATATTCATTACTCCATTATATTTAATTTAAAATGATGAAAATTATTTTAAATAAACGAAAGCGTAATATAAGTACAGATATTAATTGGCTTTGAAAACTATTACATTATTATAAAGCATAATACTATTTATATCCCACTTACAAAATTAAACTTATTACATAATGTTACAATGTTAATATATAGTCGTTTGAATTTGGCTTCACTATCAATGTTCAGTATATTTTCAATGTTTTGTAAGTCGCAAGATACGGATATGGGTGGCTTTAAGATATATTGTCCATTTTCTTTAAAGATGGAACAATGTTGGAGGATGTGGTACAAATCATGAAATAACTTTTGCAGAAAGTTCGTTTGCCTTCAAAGTGATGGTTTTGCTTTCGTTGTGTAGTTTAATGTACTACGGGTTTCCTATTCTTAGTTGGCTGATGCACCATATATTTTTTTTTTTTATTTAACCTATATGTTTAATATGCTTCAGGTTTGAGTGGGTTAAAACCGCAGAGTGATCGGTATATGGGATTAATGTTTGAATTCAATGCTCTTATGATGTTAGTTGAGAGTATTACTTTTATATTAAAACATATATTATAATATTACATTTTTAATTATTGTATTGTAGGTACTGGCTGTAGAAAGAACAAAATCTTCTCGTTTATAGTGAGATCCAGATGTATCAATACTTACTCCCCCTCGCTTACATTGGGTTTCTTCATTTATATTTTCTTCGCCTGTCAAGGCATGCCAATTTTCCACCGTCAGTTCCTTACGTTTTGCGGTTTGCGGCCATCGTATTTCTGATATCCCTCATGATTGAGACTTGAAACAAGAAATAACGATTTATCCATAAAGTCGGTTTTTCATTGTTTAAATAAAATAATTTAAAAGTGATATGTACAAATACTCTGGGGAGTTATTTGTGTGCCATAAATATTCTTATTATAAATATGTATTAATTTATTCATAATAACCTACATTAATATTGGTATAGGTATCTGGAGGGGGGAGAACTAGCCCAAGTTGTCCTTTTTACCAACCACTGGTGTATACCTTGAATATGTCGCTATATGCTAACCAAGGTGAGAGTGCCAAGAATCATTTCTCAGAACCACTGAGAAATAAACATTTACTGCCCCAGGTGGGAATCAAACCCAAAACGTTCTGAACTGGGCGCTGTGTGACCTAGAGATGGTATATCGATATCGATATTTTGTATACGATAGTAAATATATCATCTAAGATATTTTTAACTGGTTATGCCGGGTATCGATATTTTCCTCATATATACCAGTAATTCCAAAGAAATAAATTTTGCCAAAAATTAAAAAAAAAATAACATACTTATAGCATCATTCGTATAATAATATCATAGATAATTTCCTCTCTACAAATAATCACGCACCTCAGAAGTTCATATATGAAAATTGTTTTTGATAACATAAAAGAAATAATGAATACCGTAATACCGTGTACATATAAAAATTACGATATTTTAAGTAAATATTATTAATAATTCCGATAGATAGTTGATTATTGATATCGAAATAAAATTTAAGTAATTTTTTTTTTAAATTTCCTAAAATATGTTTTTTGCTAATAAAATATTGATTTTTTATTTTCTTAAAGTAATAGGTTCTAGTGGCTAAGTTTTATTTGAAATTAGATCTTGTGAATGAAAAGTACTCATTTATTGTTAATATTATAAGACTAATAAGGAAAGCACGAAATGTAATTTTAAAAGGTATATTTAATCAGGTAATTATTTTTAAATTAAAAAGTATTGTGATACATTTATTAAGCTTTACATGCATAGGATGAATTTGCAAGTTCGTTATAGACACCTAATAATGGGGTGGCAACCTCGAAATGTTGTTAATGTTTTTAATGAATATAAAATTTAAAAAAAAAATAAAACAAGGAAGAGTACTATTCATTCACAAGATCTAATTATTAATGCTTTTTTATTTTACTATCGCTACCAAAGTTCAATATCTTTATCTAATAGTACAAGAGCCGGGAAAAAAGGCAGTTATCTCACCCCAATTTTTTATTACTTTAATGAAAACTAGGTATAATTACTTGTCAAAGCTGATGAGTCTGCCAAGTATAGGTAGGGGGAATAAAAAATGGCGGTTGTTTCAAAACCTTAAAACAACATTAATTTTTCATTCGGTGTTCTATATCTTAAAAACTACCAATAATACTAGAAAAGCTTAGAGGAGATTATTTAAAGAAAAGTAAAGTTGCTGAAATATTAGCCCTAAAAGAGATATTTACGTCCAATAGTTCTCGAGATATAGCTTTTTAAAAAGCAAAATTTCTTAAAAATCTACTGAATGATTAGTAGTTAGTTAATTAATTTTGAGAAATCTATATCTCAGGAACTATGTGACGTACAGAAGTCTATTAGCACTCTGTCGACATTGTCGATTTTAGAATTGGATATTACTTATTAATGTAAATGTAATATTAATGTAAATTGTAGATTATTGGAATATCATTGTTTTTCATTTTTTCAATCCACTTCATCAATCATCATATCCACTTATATTTTATTTAATGTTGAATGAATTTTCTAACATTTTTTGTTTTTATGTTTTAATTAGGTATAATATAAAATAGATACAATTTGCTATATTATTGGTTTTTCTTTATATAATAACCCTTTTAGAGGGTACGATACATCAACTTTGATCAGGTTTCCTTCGAGCCTTCACCTCCTTCATCCTTTGAGAGTGCCGCTTCTTCTTTGAGTTCATTTCCTTCCGCGTGTTGATTTTATCCTTTTCTGAAAACCTGCCTCTTGTATAGTTTTTCGAAATAGTGTTCTGTCAGTTACTATCTCTGTGTTCGTGCCGATGTTCTTCATGTCATTTCCCAATTCTAGAAACAAAGTGGGTTTGGATTTTTAATTTCTTAGTAGGTCAAAGGGCTACTTTGTTAGTCTATCCTTCTATGAATATGTCCAAAAAACTGTAGACTTCGTTTCTTCATAATATCTGTCACATTTTGAATTTTTAAATATAGTTCTTCAATGGGTCTCATTTTAAATTCAAAATTACTGTTGATTTTAGGCCCTGAATTCTTCCTGATAATTCTCCTTTCGATTTTTTCCAGATCCTCAATTCTATTTAGTTTAAGGGTTTCCGATGCATAGAGTATTTTGGGTCTAATTACTGTCTGAAAATGTCTTAATTTAGTTTTAGAGGTTAATTTTCGATATTATGGAATATCAATATTTTAATTTCGATATAATGTCAATATTTTGGTTCTGATATCCCAAGCATGAGGGCTGCAACCGAAACCCGCACAGCCATTTTGTCCTTAATAATCTACATAATTCATAGTGATAACTTTGACGTGAAGATATTCTTAATCGAAGACTTAAAGGATATTCCTTCACAGGGAATTTATTCTTGTTTTAAAGCCTTTATTTATATATGCATTTGGGAAAGTTCATCATTATACGCCCAGTATAAGTTCTTATCCTGACATAAGTACTATTCCCTTCAATCTTATGAATATTTTAGATCCATGGAATTGTTTAAAAATAGAGTATATCCTTCCTCTTCAGAGAATATATATTACGTGATATAATTAAAGTTATTCTAGTTATATCTGTAAAGGACGAAACCAAAGAGCATCGAAGGCAGAGAGCAGTCTGCCAGGGCCAACCTCCGACAACTAATCACTGCGGACGTTCCCCGGCTTGATGAACCTTCGCGTTGGGTTCCGATCAGTAATTAACTAATTGCCTACGAACGTCGAGGGAATATATATCTACTGTCCTTCGGTCGAAATATTTCTAATTCTGCACGTGTCCTGTTGTTGACAATCACAGCCGTCGTTGTAGAGAAAACGAAGTAAATCAAACAAAATTATAAGTAACATTTGATACAATTGATTGTGTACAACATCCGCCATGGTGGCAATAAGCATTGTTTAATTCAGATATTGATGGTATGAATAGAGTGGACTGTATATATGATGGGTAAATAATAAACTAATCATTGGTTCAGTAAGGGTAGTATTTTAATTAATTTTGACTATTTATTTAAATGGGGTTACATAGAATTATGTAAGTTATTACAGTTTATTTGGTTGCTGAATAGGTGATGGGATATTCAGATTTTTTATGTAACTTGAAGAATAAGAGATTATTACTTCTCAGTGTTAAAAAAAAAAATTAATACCCTACAAATGTAAATTTTTTGTAAGTATTATAAAGTAACTTGTATAAAGTAGAACTTATTTACCGATACTCTACAACTCAAGAAAAAAAAAAAGGGGGTAAATTGATTTCGTGACGCGATATGAAATGAAAAGGAAATGGTCAAGGAGGTAAGAGGGAGCAATTTGGTCAATTTTATTAGGAAACCTTTTATATCCTAATAGGAGAGTAGGAGCTTACAGTAGCTTAACGATTTCGGTAGTACCATGTAGCTTACCATTAAAAAAAAGTACTAGTGGAATTGACTAGTCTTCTCTTGCCTGAACTGAACTGCTCTTACCTCAGAGACTGTACTCTGACTGCCTCGCTGTATCTATTCAGACCATTGTGTTCAGCGACCACTATTTCATGAGTTTACCAATAGATGGCAGTACTTTGATATATTCCAAATGTATGAAGGGGTCTTCCTCAAACAAATATTACAAAGGGATCACTTCGGGATACGATTGCAGATTCATTGACTTTTTAAATTTTTACAAGTCGATATTATGGCTTCATGGAGTTCAAATATTTTTTTAACATTCTAGGTTTTTTTTTGGCTCAAGTATCTCCAGTGAGGACCTATACAGCTCCAGGTTTGGAATGTCAAGATTTATTTCTCATGGCCGCCGCGATATAAATATTGACTGACCCAGACAGAAATTGGACCCACCACCTTCTAAACCAGGCACTCTGGAACCCTCGCCTCAACATGCTCTGCGACCAAGGTCTCTTGGATTAGAAAGATCTTAGTCTTGTCTAGCAAAAAAGGAACATTTTTCTTTCTACGGGACGCAAACCAATCCAATAATTAGTACGTTTGGAGTTTCTAATGTTTTTGGCAGAACAAAATTCTGCGTTTTGTTTATTTCATTATTATCCCAAATAGTATTATTTAATGAGAACGCAGACATCTTTTGTCTAAGAAGAAACAATTAAAAGTTAGACTCACCATCTTTCAAATGATATTTATCTTCTTTTGAATCGTTAAAGATTTTTTTATATACATTCTGGATCAATATAAGGCGCCTCGATCCTTAATATTAACACGTGTTCACTATTTTTAATTCTAGAGTCACTCTACAGACACACATAGCATCTATTGAAGAAAGGTGTAAAAACTGGAGGATCAAAATAAATTCTGACAAATCCCATGAGATTACCTTTACTCTCCGTCGTAAACCTCTACCCTCCTGTCCTACAGTATCCTTTCTAAGCACTCCACTAACGCCTGTTGAACAGATTCGATACTTAGGACTCTATCTTGAAGAGAGACTTACTTGGAATCCACACAGAAGACTGAAACGACAAGAAACTGCTCGTAGATTCCGATTGCTACAACACTTACATGACAAACGCTCTAAACTTTCCATTCCCTACAAAAAATTAGTATACACTACGATAATCAGACCAATTTGAACATAGGGAATTGAGCTCTGGGGCTCTACCAAGCCATCAAATTCCTCCCGCATCCAAAATCCTTGGTGCTCCTTATTACGTTACATTTATACTCATCTACAAAGACCTCAACATCTCATTCGTTGCAGATTTGGCCTAAAACAGATATTCGTCGTTTCATTCCAAGCTCCTTACCCATCCTAACCCATTAATTCTTAATCTTTCATCCTTAGCAATCCCTAATAACCCTCATGGCTTCTGAAAATCAGATGGCCAGGGGACCTTCTAATTTAAATTAATGCTTGAAGTACCACCAATGGGTGGTTCCTTCTCAAGATTTTCAAAAGTAAATGAAACATACAACATATTTACTTATTGTATTGATTACTTGTACAGATGCAAATCACATTAAATAAATAAATAAAAAGAAAATTCTAGAGTCACCAAAATAAATGTCATCAAAACCTAGGAGTGATATGTGGAAACCTGGCCAATATCACATTTTTCTAATGAAGGAAGCTGTTTTTAGCCAAGGGTGGTAAGGCGTCTAGCTTAGTAAGTTCGCCACTGCAGGGGGCCTGGCACGGTTGTATTTTTATTTATTGGTAACCCCTCACAATGAAAACTTGGCCCTCCTCACACCGGTTAAATTGGTTACCTGTAGATAACCGGTCTCCTTCCCTCCTATGTCAAACATGAACAGGAAAAGATAAAACAAAAACAAATAAAAAAGGTTTTTGTGATGAAGAGTAGGATAAATTAGTCGAACTAAAATCGTGTAATACGTTTAGAGACAGGATGGCTCCAACTAAACTACGATAACATCTCATGGCTCAATAATGTCTTATCAGAGAAATGATTATGATCTCTTTAAGATAAGCCAATGTTATTTGTGTACAATGATTGCTTTGATTATTATGTTAGATATCGGTTGTAATATGATCGACAAAAGCTGCTCTCTAGTGAAGGATGTTACAATGTTATCGTCCTCAACCATTTCTATGTATATAATTCTTTAAATCTTAACACAGGTCTACAACAAGAACTAATTTAAAATTCTATTTGAACATTAAAATGAATTGAATAGTCAGTGGAAAAAATTAAGGTCTCATTTTTCGAGTTTTTAATAAACTGGAACAAACCGAAGAATGAAAAACGTTATATGAAAAAAAAAATCATTTTTAATCAATTTCCTTAATTTTTCTTAAACATTTGTACCGGTTCAAAAATGAAAAAAAAATAACATTCATACGATCAAATACTAGTTTATTGTAGTATAATTTTTTTTTTTTATAATAAGAACAATAATAAAAAAAAAGAAAAGGGGAAGAAAACCATTTTCTTAATCTCGAACGTTGAATAAAATGTATCATCTATGCATTGCTTATAAAGAAAATTAATAATATGTTAATTGCTATTATTTTGGAGTGGGTGAATCAGGGGTAAGGCGCTGTGCACTAACTCCAAGGACCTGGGTTCCATTCCGGCTATAATTATTTTCTGTTCCACTGTAGGCGTAGGCCAGTATCAGCCTTTAAACTAAGCTATCTGAGTGGTAATGTAAATTTATATTTTTAAAAAACTGTTGAAAATAGCGATATAAAGATTAAATACAAAAGAAGCAGTCGAAAAAAATACCCATATTAGGTGGTTACAAAAGATTTTGTATATAAAATAAATTTTTATTCATAAAAATCTGACGTTGAATTCTGACTCAAAACAGCCCTGATGAACCCTGAAACGTGGAGCAAAACTTTGGTTCAATAAAAACAGTTATTAATTGTAGAAGATGGCGGGAGGGGGGGTGAAGGTGCGGTCACCAAAGAAAAACATAAATAAACAAAAAATATTTATTTATACCGAAGTTTCGACCTGAGTTTCAGGTCTTCATCATGGAGTCAAGCGGGGATTTTTGGCTAAAACTCTAAAATATTAAACTGTTAATATAAATAATATTAAACCGACACTGATACCCCGCTGCCTCCCTGATGAAGAACTGAAACTCAGGTCGAAACGTCAGTATAAATAAATATTTTTTGTTTATTTATGTTTTTTTTTGCTGACCGCACCTCCCCCCCCACACCATCTTCTATAATTAGTAATCTACGGTCAACTATCTACACCTCATTAAAATAGTTATTACTATTTGAGTTTTATTTGACCGCACTCGGACAATATTCAATTTAAAATAAATCTTATTTAAAACAGCATAGAATTTACATTATAAAATTATCCTTTTTAATATAGACAATTATTTCCTGTATTACTGTAACCTTGAGTCAACGCTGTGGATTTGAGAGTCCTCCGGGGCCCATGAAATGGGTATCCTTAATTGGGTATAAATATATTGGTCGATAGTTGTTCCTCCTTGCACAGCCGTTAGTCTGGTAATGTACTTACATAACAAGTCAACCACCCTTGACCCTTCATTGGTTGTAGGGGTATGGATTTATTTATTTTTTTAATTAATTGTTATTATTTGGTACCTGTTTGTTGCGTGTATTAAAAAAACTGAAGAACAACGTGTAATAAAAAAAATTACACAGTAAAAAATAAAATAAAAACCCAAATAAGTAATAAGCTTTATTGTTTAATATATTTAGCTTATCTAAACTTGCATAAATCAAAGTAAACTCGCTTAAATATTCACTTCAATAAAGTGAAACTAAAAACTGAAATATGATTTTAGCACTAACAACTACTAGGTGAGACGGAATAATGGAATTCTGGAGGCGGAGAGGGAATCCAACCTATAAACAATAACAACGTTTTTATAATCATGAAGCTTATTCTAGAGAGATTGTTTTATACTTAGCAAGACCACTAATTAATACTTTTCCGAGAATATCCAATATTTTGTGTTTATTTGTTATATTTTTAAATTAGACTCTTGTGTTAAACTATGCTTTACTTCCATATTCTTCTATATCTAAACCATAAATTTAATAAGAAAAAATAAAAACGTAAATATTAGAATAAATAAATAGTAGCATACCTATATGTGTATAATGTGGAATATTTGATACAAGTATTACATTCAGTTCTGTTCTTAAATTAATTATACGATAGGCTAAACTTTTTTATAGGTCAAAAAGTGAAAAATATGACACATTCATTCTGTTTAAAGTCTGTGTTGAGAACTCTGATCTAAGCTTTGTTGTTTTATATGGAAGTTTGTAGTACTAGAGCCCAAGAGTAAAAAAAAATACATTTATTTCACCTTAATTTTTGATTACTTTAATGAAAGCTAAGTATAATTACTAATAAAAATTTATAAGTCTGCCAAGTATAGTTAGACTAAATACAAAATAGCGGCTGTAACAAAACTAAAAAAAAAAAAAATTCATTTGGCGCTCTATATCTTTGAAACTACCTACAACACTAGTAAACCTAACATCATTTAGTGTAGAGTAAATTTACGAAAATGTGAGCCCTAAAAAAGCTCTTTACGTTCAATTGCGCCTGTGATATTGTTTTTTTTTTTTTGTTTTTTTTTTAAGCAATATCACATAATTTAAAATAAGGAAAAATCAGTAGTCTTTTAATTCGTTTTAGAAAAACTATAACTCAAGAATTATTTGACAAACAGAAGTCTATTAGTACTCAAATTATAGCTAGTTATGCTATAAAGTAATATATCACAATTATCTTCGTAGCAGCAGTATTTTTCATGATATTTACCAAAATAAATTAACAATATGTTGATTTATAATTGTTGTTTGGAAAAAATGTGTGATTTATGAAATACTATATCTCAGGAACCATTAGACGTACAGATGTCTGCCAGCAATCAAATTAAAGATAGTTTGATGTGCTATAAAGTATTTAATAAAGTATATCTGCGTAGGGTTAGTAGTTTTTATGATGTTTTCATATGAATATGAATTTCGCAGTTCGGACTAGTCGAAATCAATATATTTTAGCAAATATAGTAAAATACAACTCTTTGGAAAATGAACCTCATATATATTACATCATAGCACATTAAACTAGCTTTAATTTAAGTGCTAATACACCTCTGAACGCCTCATGGTTTCTGAGATAAAGATTTCCCTATCACAAATTCACTGAGTACTGATTTTTCAGTATATTTTTCTTGAAATGTTGCTTTTAAAAAAACTGTGTCTCGGAAACTATTAAATTTAAACAGCTTCGTTAGGGCTCAAATGTTAGTAAATTTACTGCACTTTAAGTGATTTTCAATAAGATTTTCTTATGAGGAATGAGAAAGGGTGTCGGAGGTTTTAGCCACATAGACAGCCTTATAATCACCATATAATCAGAGCTCTGATTGAATTTTTTTTTTTTAACTTTTTGAAACAGCCACCATTTTTTATTCTCCTTACCTATGCTTGGAAGACTCATAAATTTTTACTTGTAATTATACTCGTAGATAGTTTTGATTAAAGTAATAAAAAATTGAAATGAATAGCTGATTTTTTTCTCCTCGGGCTCTTTTACTACTCCATCCCGGTGCTTCTCTCCCAGCTGGGGTGCTTCAGTCCCATGGATCGCGGATGGATCACATATATAGTGTATTGATGGCACAGATAAGTTAATTATGTTTTCGTGGTAATAAGCATGAAAACAAAATCATGAATAATTGTAACTAGTATCCACGATCTTTGAGAAGTTTGTAATCTTGTTATGTTCCTTGGTTAACAAATTTTGAAAATGAATGTTAAAATCAATAAGTTCGATGTTCTCTAGTGCGAACAACTGCCCCACAGTTGACTAGGCTCCTCCCCTCAACCTCGGCTGAAGTATCTCTTCTGGAACAAAGGGTCCTCGAGTTGTTTCTTCAAAGGATGTCTCTGAGACACGAAGAAAGACAGTGAAGAAGGAAGAAGCCAATGGAGGAGAGGATGTTATTTCTTAGTATTAGAGCCTAACACATAGCAGATATTAAGACGAATTTTATAAAATACAAGTATTGATATAAATGAGCAAACCCATTAGAAAATAAATGTTGTTGTTGATTGTTGCTTAAACGCGAAAACCCTCTGGTCATCAACGCCTATGGCATGATAAAATTT
>NW_027111257.1:169361-170690 GCF_000696795.3 Halyomorpha halys | reverse complement strand
TTTTCTTTTGTTTTTTTTTCTTCTTGTATTTTTATATATATTATATGAATGAATATTTTAATATTAACACTAATAATTAATACCCTTAATGTGTGGCATATTTTATTAATGCCCTTCAATAAAATAAAATAATGCAGGCACCATCCAAGTTACAAATATTACATGTACGATGAGAAAAAGTAGCATATCTCACATCAACAACCAACAAGATGTACCAACTAGAGGCGGCTCATATTTTTAATGATTAATGCTAAGCATTTTAGATATGTCGAACTAATTTTCCTTTGTTTTGGTTTGTTTATTATATTTTTTCCCGTTTTGTTGGTGTATTTTTTTTATTAATAACCTTCATTAATTCATACTTACTTCTGTTTTACTTTTTCTTTTATGACTCACTAAATTTTGTTATCATTCTTTCTCTTTTGTGATTATTAATATATTTTTAGATATTCTAGTATATTCGTTCGCAACTCTGCTGATCAGCTGTTTGAATATAACCTTCCTCAGCTGTGGCGGTGTTACCTCCATTTTCTTTCAGTGTGTCTTTTGATGTCTAAGACATGAGTGTCTTGGATAGTGATGAGACGTTTCTCGTTGATGTGTCTTTTTGATGTTGATGTGAGATACGTTGGATTATTACGAGTTCTTCATTAATCTGATTTTTCTATTGGTCTATCCTGCTGATGCTTGAGCAGGTTAAAAGTCGGCTGGTGTACAAGTTTAAGGAGTTCTTTGACTTATGGATTTCTGATTGGAATCTTAGTTGTATTCTTTGTTTATGTATATATAAAGAATTGTCCAAAAAAAAAAAATATATATATAGAGTTCCATATCGTTAAAACTACCTATTACCAATTAACTTTAAGAAAACCTAAAAAGAACATCATTTAAAGTAGAAATATATTTATAAAATATGAACCCTAACAGAGCTGTACGTTCATTACATCTCGAGATAAAGTTTTTTTTAAAAACATTTCAAAGAACAATGTAGTGAAAAATTAGTAGTTAGTGAGTGTATTATGGAAAATCTAAAACTGAGGAACCACAATACAGACAGATGTCTAGCAATTTTATTAGCATCCAAATTAAAGCTAGTTTAATGAGCTATGAGGTAGTTTATGAAGTTTGTCTTTGTAAGAGAAGTACAAGATAAATTTCGAATTGTAATATTTTGATTGAAATTATATTGAACTTCAAAAAAGAAAACATTGAATATAAAAAACCGAATTTAATTCCTCTCAATGACTGTAATAAGGCCAATCTGGACATACGGAGTAGAGCTTTGGGGCTCCAATAAACCTTACAATCCAAAATCCTTCGTAAAATCCT
>NW_027111257.1:166598-168735 GCF_000696795.3 Halyomorpha halys | reverse complement strand
TTAATTACTAAAATTGTTATAATAGTTTTGATACTATAAAAAATTGATAAATTATCAAATCCGACCCTCATCAACTATCCTTTAGTGACCCAAATTTCAACAAGTGCTAGCACTAGAACATGTAATTATTGGGTATTTCGAGGAGAACTTCGCAAAGCCAACAAAACATGCTCTGCTGCAGACTTAACAAAGTTTGACCATAAAGCACATAATGTGTTGGAAGCCGGGCCATTACAAGGTTTTGCACTAACTACCTGGGCTCTAAATACCTTCCCATTACATATCTTTAATGAGAATCTATGCCATAACAGTTTGGCACAAAAAAAAAGAAACTTGAAAGGCATTAATGTTCATTTTATAATAATGGAAAACTCGAAAAAAGGAATGGAAGAATTTAGTACTATCAACTTAACGACTTACTTAGCAGTTGAGTACTTAGTAGTTATTTGAAGGTTTTAGTTATACAACAACCTTGTATAATAATTATATTCGCTTTAAGATTTTGGAAATAATTGAATAAATATCATTTCTTTTATGGCTCAAGTCCTCCATTGACGACTCCAGGGTGGGAGTGTCCAGATTCATTTCTTGTGGTCGCCGCTTGTGGTTGTTTAATGACTAAGCTATTTGAGAATAGAACAACATTCTAAAACAAGTGCTCAGGCAGAGACTAAATTCATTATAAATATTATTCCCTATTATTATGTTGAAGTAGATCGTCATCAGAAATAAACATAAAATGAAAAAAAACTTTTAAAACAATAAAAAAATAACAGTTGCTAGCTTACCTTCTACGCCACAACCCCTGATGAATACCTGAAACTCGGTCGAAACGTCGGCATAAAATAAATAAATATGGTTTTGTTTATTTATGTTGTTTTTTGCTGACCGCACCCCCCGACAAACTTCTCCAATAATAAAAAAATAAATTCAAAAAGAAAGTTAGTTTTTAAAAAACACTTCACAAGTCACCAAGAACTGATAAAGTTGCAGTGGATTATTTCTCATAACCGCTACTAACTGCACTTGTGATCGGTTATCTTCTCCCTACGTACCGATCACAGTAAATAAATTAGAAATAAAGGAAATAAAATGCATAATGAATTCCTCTTCATGTCCATGTATCAGGTGATCGGTAAACTCTGAATAAACTATAAAAGTAAACGCCCTTAATAAGTGACGTTAAGTGACTTATCTTAAATAGTTTAATTTGTTTCCAGGCTATAAATTTGATGCCGTGGCAATTGTCTAACCACAAACTTAGCATTCTCGTGTCAGAAGCGGTACCGGTTCGAATCTGACCTAGAAGGTTTAATTTTATTTCTTGACAGGCTGTCTGAATAAATTTCAATTTTGCTACTCTGGTTAAAATACGTTACAAATCTGTAAGGTAACCCATATTTCCTGCCCTAAAATAGAGAATATAAGAACGTTCTCCCTCTTTTCTGCTCCAAAAAAAAGAAAAATACATTTTTTTAAAAATTAAAACTTTTAATCACAATTAATTTTCACTATTATAATTTATCACAAATTTATTATAATGAAAATTAGCTTTTCATGAAACTGACAAAACAGGGTAATTCTAGACTTAAATCAATGACCTGAGCAGAATAGCCTGGATTGAGTTTTTTTTTGTAAAATTGATATGATTCTAAAATTATATTTAAGATTGTACTTGTGGATGGCCGAATAGGCCGAAACGTCAGACTTTTATTGATATAAATTGTTTTGAGTCTAAAATTGGATATAATTTATTTTATTTAAACAAATTTGATAAAGTGTTATATTTGTAAATCAACCTTATGTTATGTTGATTTTTTCGCATAGTAAAATCAATGAAAATCCTTAACTCCTGGGTGACATTAATACCAAATTATATTGCTAAAACTTTGCAGATGGAAATGGGTGTTGTCGAACTGTCTACCACGCCCTTGGTATCCTGGAAGTGTATTCAAGCTTGTGTAAATGATTTAGTGATTCCGACTTGGCTGGAATCCCTGGAGAACAAATAGTGTAGGATCTTTAACTGAGGAACTCGGATCCTCCGGCGGCGATGCTTAATGAGCATTTAAAAATGCATTCGTTATGGCTTGACAATTGCTTCTTTTGTTTCCTTGCACCGAATTCCGCCAAACCT
>NW_027111257.1:158336-162238 GCF_000696795.3 Halyomorpha halys | reverse complement strand
GGCTATAGTTACCATATTCTTCCATGATATGAGAATCTCAGCAGTATGGCGGGAAAAGTCTTTTTCAAATACCTTAAGTACTCTGTATTTTTACTTGACACATTTTTAATAGACTTGTAAATTTCAAGGGGGAAAAAAACGAATTTCTTCTTCCTCTTTTATAACTAACAAGCTGGCTAGAGAAAGTCTAGTCCGGGGCTCATCACCCGCCTTCGAGTCACGTCGATAATTGGCTGGAAGAAAAGTTTTTAAGAAAACCAATCTCTTCTAACCGTTTATGGTAGATGAAAGTAGGCTCTGGAGTGCTAATGAGAAGTATTGCAATGCATATTTTTCGTACAATCGTATTCAAACAACGTATACAATCAAAATATTAAAGAATTTTGTGAATAACTAAAGGAAAAAAAAAAAAAGAAAAATATGTTATATTTACCATGTTTTCTGGGTTCATGTTAATGAAAATGTTTGAGAATGGGTAATTGGCCGAAACGTTACATTTGTTAGAGAAGTATCTGTACAACACAATTATAGTAAAATAAGTTTTTATTATTATGATTTTATATTATAAATTATGTATTGACTATAAAATGCGGTTCATAATGTGTTTTTTTGTGGTGCCAATTTATAAACATAAATAAAATAAGAGTTAGTTCCAATTATGATTATTAGAGCGCTGTGCTCGTTTTGTAACGAAATACAAAATACCAAAATTAAAATGACATAAAGTAACAAAAAATGAATGAAATATCTTATGAAGTGAATAGTAATGGTGCAAATTTACAATTAATAAATTAATAATGATGAGCTAATGAATTCGTAATAAGTATGGGGTGAACATGATTAAAAATAAGAATACAATACAAAAAAGATTAAAATATATAAAAAATATAATATTATACAACATACAATAATATATACAATATTTTACATGACTAATATTAATAATACAAGAGAAAGGATATAAGAAAGGAGCAGTAAAACTAAAGATCAATTAAAAGATAAAACAAAGTGATCTCAGAATTTCGAAGAAAATAAGGATCTGAATAAATAATATATATTATTAATCACACATATATAGCTGATTTTAAACGTAATATAATGAATCGATGTCGTTAAATATCTTTAAGAAAAACTACCATCAAATGTGGTGATATCGTGAATCAAAATCAGTTATTGAAATTCTTAGAAGTAAGAAAGTACCCAGTCAAATATTTTTTGTTTAGTTTATTTATTAGTTTTTCTGGTAAGCGATTGAATGGTATCATTTAGCACGTTTCCCAAATCTGTTATTATACGGTGGTTTGATAAATTTGATTTTTTAACTATATATGTATATATAGTTGACCGTAAAAAATTATATATGAGAAGATGGTCAGGGTTGCGGTCAAAAGAGAAACAAAAATAGTTTACAACTATTTATTTTCCGACGTTTCGCCCCACTTTGGAGGGCTTCATCAGGGCTGTTCAAATGTAAAAGTTGAACATCAGGGCTGATTTTTTAACATTTTTAAAATATCTGTTTTCATTTCAAAATATTCTATTCTATATGTATTTTATATTCTAAATATTGTTTGATAATTATTTTTATTTATTTATTTATTTATTGATAGTTACAACTGTATAAAAAATACAACCAGTAAATTTGATCATAATGACATAATGATACGATACAGGATGTAGAGAAACTACCCAGTTGTAGAACTCTAAAAACAGTTTACAATATAAGGTCACGAGGCCATCTTCTTTTCAGGCGCCTCGGAGGATTACCAGGAATGGAAAAGGAAGCAAGGTTAGAAACTAGTGGGTTTGGGTGGTTAGGGAGTTTATTATGGAAGGAATAATATCGGGTTCGGGCTAGATCGGTTACATAAGGAACATTTAGGTCTTTATGGATGGTTTTATTAGTAACAAAATAAGGAGCATTGAGGATTTTACGAAGGATTTTGGATTGTAAAGATTGAATACCAGGATAATTATTAAAATGTAGTTTTTGTATGGGACTTTTTTTTTTTCTTGAAATTAAAATCCAAATCATTTTATCTGTATTTAAAAATAGTTCTAGTTTCACTGAGATGAAAACAAATTGATGCTATTAGAGACACGACTCGCTAATAAAACAGACCAAAGGCTAAACTAACTGTAACCGATGGGTAAGTGGGAAACGATGAGGACAGGGTTTAACTTCCGACCGCTCCCACAGCCAACTGAATATAAAAGATCCAAATGGTTTTATCATCGCCGACCTTTCCAGTCCGGACATTAAGGACACCTACAGCATACTAAATAATCCACCAGCAGATGATTTCTGCTCCCAGTTCCATTATGGTATTCAATGGAGGAAAAGTAAATCTCGAAACAAACTATAGGTTTTCCTAATCCTCCACGGCCCTTAGTTATGTTGAAGTTTTTTTTTTAAATTTATACCGATGTTTATGCACGTAAACATTTTTATTTTTGAGCACATTTCAATTATTTTTCTAAGCTCCTTGGGTCCGTGGAATGATGGTAAAACGGGTTGAGGGGAACTATTATTCTGCATTGGTAATGCATTTGAAGAAGGGAATTAAAATAAAATTAAAATCTGTACTGCTACAACCTATGAAGGGTCAGGGGTTCAGCGCTTTGTAAAGAAGTACTGTTACTCGACGAACGGTTGTGCAAGGAGGTGATTTGGTCAGAATCATGCTTGACCACCAGATGTTTACCCAACTAAGGGTACGCAATTCAAGAAGCTGGGTGGACACCGGCAGAGCTCCAGAATCATAGCTTTCATTAAAGTAATCAAAAATTGGGGTGAGATAACTGCCTTTTTTCTCCTCTTGGGCTCTTATATTAATATTCTTTTTAGGGAAAAGAAGGAAATCTACGATAAATGTATCCATTTCCTCAAGGAGAAGTTCCGTGAGGGGTTCGGAGAACGAGACTTCAACGTGAGAGGCCTTTGGTTCGGAGCCCGTGGAACTATTTCCAGGACAACTAGGAGCTTCATGGAAGAGCTTGGGGTCGATGTCGAGGACGTGGCTAGGATGACAGAGAATATAATACTTTAGGAACTAAAGGAATTATCCACCTCCACATGCATGGAAATTAATGAGTGGGGGAGTTATCCAGAGGAGGGATGGCATGCATGCATCGCATATCCTATTTGCTGTTTTATTTATTTACTAATTTATTATTTTTTATATTCTAATATTTGTTATATAGGGGAATTTGTTGATAAAATGAAATGAAGGTTGTAAAATGGAGGGGAAAGAAAAAAAAAAAATAAATTGAAAAGCTTGTATTTAGTTTGTAGACTAATAATAATTGTAAAAGAATACTGTGGAAAAAAAATGTTATGTTTCTATTATATTGTATCATATCAAAAAATGTAATTTATATATGTCCGATCACGGATTGATCAGTATGCTGTGTAATGTAGCAACCCGATGTATTTGGGCAGCATGATTGAATAAATTTCTTTCTCTTTTTTGATGGGGATCACCAGGTTTGTGGAGTTAGATTACGCCAGATAGTAGTTGTTAGTCTAAACTGAGACTGTTTTTGTGGCCGTCCTGTCGGTGTCAGTGTCCTTAATATGGGGATCGTACAGTACTGGAGGCTTTCAAAAAAACTGATATGCCTCCTCTAGATAAATTATGTTACAGTCGATAGTTCAAGTGTCGTGTGTACGTGGTCCGTCTTTGAAATGAAGTATGGCTCACGATAGGCTAGAGTATACCGCTCTGAATCTGTTAGAGCCTCTTGGCCGTTGTAGGTGCTATGTTGGTTAGCTTAGGTGCTTCGTCGAGTAGAGCAGCCTTCTCTCATGAATCATTAATTGAGGCAGAGAGAAAGATCAGGGGAAGTTAGCAGGTGGTTAAGCTTGCAAGACTCGGTCCTAACCAGCTTGATTTTCTTAT
>NW_027111257.1:156292-158286 GCF_000696795.3 Halyomorpha halys | reverse complement strand
TCGGAGCCCGTGGAACTATTTCCAGCACAACTAGGAGCTTCATGGAAGAGCTTGGGGTCGATGTCCAGGACGTGGCTAGGATGACAGAGAATATAATACTTGACTCCCTGGGATTCATCCACCACCACATGCATGGAAATTAATGAGTGGGGGAGTTATCCAGAGGAGAGATGGCATGCATGCATCGCATATCCTATTTGCTGTTTTATTTATTTACTACTTTGTTATTTTTTATATTCTAATATTTGTTATATAGGGGAATTTGTTGATAAAATGAAATGAAGGTTGTAAAATGGAGGGGAAAGAAAAAAAAAAGAATAAATTGAAAAGCTTGTATTTAGTTTGTAGACTAATAATAATTGTAAAAGAATACTGTGGAAAAAAAATGTTATGTTTCTATTATATTGTATCATATCAAAAAATGTAATTTATATATGTCCGATCACGGATTGATCAGTATGCTGTGTAATGTAGCAACCCGATGTATTTGGGCAGCATGATTGAATAAATTTCTTTCTCTTTTTTGATGGGGATCACCAGGTTTGTGGAGTTAGATTACGCCAGATAGTAGTTCTTAGTCTAAACTGAGACTGTTTTTGTGGCCGTCCTGTCGGTGTCAGTGTCCTTAATATGGGGATCGTACAGTACTGGAGGCTTTCAAAAAAACTGATATGCCTCCTCTAGATAAATTATGTTACAGTCGATAGTTCAAGTGTCGTGTGTACGTGGTCCGTCTTTGAAATGAAGTATGGCTCACGATAGGCTAGAGTATACCGCTCTGAATCTGTTAGAGCCTCTTGGCCGTTGTAGGTGCTATGTTGGTTAGCTTAGGTGCTTCGTCGAGTAGAGCAGCCTTCTCTCATGAATCATTAATTGAGGCAGAGAGAAAGATCAGGGGAAGTTAGCAGGTGGTTAAGCTTGCAAGACTCGGTCCTAACCAGCTTGATTTTCTTATAGCAGTGGCGAGCTAGCGTCATGTGCTTATCAGATATACAAGTTGCCAGCTGGTGTATTTTCGCACCCTGCTATTTTGCACATTCACATTTAAGCAGCTTCCTTTTATAATAATTATCCTTTTATCTTTAATATAATTATATATTTATATTTGTTTCTTATCTCTATTCCCCTATTAGTACCAGAGCCGGGAAGAAAAAAAGGCAGTTATCCCACCCCAATTCTTGATTACTTCAATAAAAACTATGTATAATTACTAGTCAAAATTGATGAGTCTACCAAGTATAGGTAGGGGGATTCAAAAATGGCGGCTGTTCCAAAGCGGTAAAAAAAATAATTTTTCATTCGGAGCTCTACATCTTAAAAACTGCCAACGACACTAGAAAATCTAAGAGCACATTATTTAAAGAGTAAATTCCCTAAAAGAGCTATTTACGTCCAATAGTTCTCGAGCTTTTTAAAAAGCAAAATTTCGTAAAAATCTACTGAAAGATTAGTATTTCATTTATTTTGAGAAATCTATATCTCAGGAACTATGTGAAGTACTGATATCTTTTAGCACTCAAATTAAAGCTTTGAATGTCAGTTGAATGGACTTTAAAGAGGTTTATGATCTTTACCTTCATAGGAGTAGTAGGTTTTATGATATTTGACATAATAAACTCACAAAATGTTAATTTCTAGTTGTTCATTCAAATATTGTATTTTTGAAAAAATATATCTCTAGATCCATAAGACGCAAATATGTCTACTAACACTCAAAATAAAGGAAATTTAACTTACTATAAAGTAGTTTATGATACTTATTTTCGTAGGAGTAGTTTTATGATATTCACATATGAATATAATTTTGGCAAATGAAAATATGATCGAACAACTATAAATCAATTTATTTTAGCAAATTTCGTGTAAACTATTACTCCTACGAAGATAAACATCATAAACTACTTTATAGGTCATTTAACTAGCTTTAATTTGAGTGCTAATAGACATCTGTTCGTCAAATGGTTTTTGAGATATAAAATTTTCAAAATAAATTC
>NW_027111257.1:148407-152547 GCF_000696795.3 Halyomorpha halys | reverse complement strand
TAATATATTTATATTTGTTTCTTACCTCTATTCCCCTATTAGAACAAGAGCCAGGAAGAAAAAAAGGCAGTTATCGCACCCAAATTTTTGATTACTTCAATAAAAACTATGTATAATTACTAGCAAAAATGGATGATTCTGCCAAGTATAAGAAGGGGGATTAAAAAATGGCGGCTGTTTCAAAACCTTAAGATAACATTGATTTTTCATTAGGAGCTCTATATCTTAAAAACTACCAACGACACTAGAAAATCTAACAGAACATTATTTAAAGAAGAGTAAATTTGCTGAAATAGTAGCCCTAAAAGAGCTATTTACGTCCAATAGTTCTCGAGCTATAGCTTTTTAAAAAGCAAAATTTCGTAAAAATCTACTGAAAGATTAATAGTTAGTTAAGTTATTTTGAGAAATCTATATCTCAGGAACTATGTGACATACAGATATCTTTTAGCACTCAAATTAAAGCTTATTGAATGGACTAAAGAGGTTTATGATCTTTACCTTCATAGGAGCAGTAGGTTTTATGATATTTGACAAAATAAACTCACAAAATGTCAATTTCTAGTTGTTCGTATCAAATATTGTATTTTTGAAAAAATATATCTTTAGATCCATTAGACGCAAACATGTCTACTAACACTCAAAATAAAGGAAATTTAACTTACTATAAAGTAGTTTATGATACTTATCTTCGTAGGAGTACTAGTTTTTATGATATTCACATATGAATATTATTTTGGCAAATCAAAATATGTTCGAATAACTATAAAACAATTTATTTTAGCAAATTTCGTGTAAACTATTACTCCTACGAAGATAAACATCATAAACTACTTTATAGGTCATTTAACTAGCTTTAATTTGAGTGCTAATAGACATCTGTTCGTCAAATGGTTTTTGAGATATAAAATTTTCAAAATAAATTCTCAGTAGTTAGTGAATAAATTAATAAATGAAATAAATTCACTAACTACTGATTTCTCAGTACGTCCCATATAACATTTTTGTGAAATGTTGCTTTTTGAAAAGCTATATCTCGAAAACTATTTAACGTAAATAACTCTATTAGGGCTCATATTTTAGCAAATTTACTCTTCTTTAAATGACGCTCTCTTAGGTTTTCTAGTGCTGTTCCTACTTTTTAAAATATAAAGCTCCGAATGAAAAAATAGTTTTTTTTAATCACTTCGAAACAGCCGCCATTTTTTATTCCCCCTATCTATACTTGGCAGACTCATCAATTTTGGCTAGTAATTATACATAGTTTTTAATTAAAGTAATCCGAAATTGGGGTGAGATAACTGCCTTTTTTTCTCCTCTTGTACTATATTGGTGCCAATCCCAATTTTTGTATGTACATTATAGCGAAAAGTATAGATGATACGTCATTGGAATATAAGGAAACTGGATCCAAAATGATATCGTTGAATAACATACCTTATGCAATATCCTGAGGAGTTATAATTACAGAAAATTATATATATCACTTATATCACTACACGAATCTCAGGATCCTTGGATTGATCGCATCAGAGAGACTAATAGCTGGTCAACGATTCTTTTATTTTTTGTGAGGACTATTTGGTTCTTTATCATTCTTTACTTTTGTCCTTAAATCTATAAATATCAATATTTAATAGTATCAAATTTGAGGGGAGTTGGCGTTAGGGTTTATGAAAAATCGAGGGCCAATATAGACAACTGGACATTATTTCGTTTTTGTTGTTGATTAATACAGTTTTTAAATGCTAGAAGCGGCTCAAATTTTCGATGAGCGGTTTTAACGGATTCAGCACCTAGTGTTCTAAAACTCAATTAACCATTGTTTGTCTATTGTTATGTTCGTCAGTGCTTCAATTATTTCTTGAAAAGGTAGGCTAATTCCATTGTTGTTTTTTACTGTGTTGTAAGATTTCGATCTGCGATACATGTTTTTCAAAAAGGTCATCTTATTTATATTAGCATTTCTTCTTCTTTTTTTATAGACAGTGACGCCAAACGGTTTTAACGATTTTGGTGAAAATTACTTGAAAGTTTGTCCCTAAAGCTCTTAAATTAAGATGATTTCGAATGTTTTAACTTTTTCTGTATTACATTCTGTTCTGAGTTCAATAAATAATTTCATAATTTCAAAGTCCAATATTTCTAATTTATATCTTTCCTTGCTATATTTTTTGAAAAAGGTAGAAACATTAATACATATATATTTCCTGTTAATTACTATTAAAATTTTAAAAAAATTGATTTCCTGAGGGAAAAAAAGTTTGGAAACCCCTGATATATATTAATAACACTGTATTTTAATATTAATTTTGAATATTGATACACTAATTTACTTTGATCAATTGGGCCATATTTTATTGATACGTTATATTATAGACCAATAAATACATATAATCTATTAATTTAGTAAAAAAAAAAAAAAAAAATCGGAAACCAAAGTGCTTTAATTTTCATTGACCAGTGGTTAGTGCCGCGATAGCTAACAAAGAAGCTTAAATGTTCAGATTCGTATTATTGGGAGAGAGCAAAAATACTTTCAACGAGCTCTTTTTTATGTTATTTTTATGCAATAATTTCCTACGGTGACTGTCGAACAGATATAAAATTAGATCCGCTGATAAGACTTTACTGTTGTCGGCAAGAGAAAAAGCCAATCTGTTGTAATTTATTACGTTGCAGTAACCTTGTAGGTGGGGGGGGGTGGGGAGGAGACTAAGTTGTTAGGACTAAACTAGCCCGAAGCACTATTTCACAATAACTTTGTCCCCATTTGTTTGGAAATAAATTTACTAGTCTCCCGTTAGTTAGCATGTACTCTCGCTCACTCTGGTGGAGTATCCATCACCCAATGAGCGATATTGAGTCACATACATATCAAAAAGAAATAATTGCATAACTAATTAAAAATAAGCCTAAAAAACAAAATAAAATTAAAACACAACTTTTTTAAATTTATTTATTTTTATTTACAACTCTATTTGCATACAAATACATGAAGTAAAGTTGATGTAAGATCAAAACGGAGTGATACAGGCATGAAGACAAACTACCCATTGGTGGCACTATAAAGAGAAATGCTTTATTTAGCCATGCTGTCCAATTACATTAGGTTGCTCCAATACAAAGCATATCAATTAATATGTATTACGATATATATACAATATACAATACATATATTCACATGTTATAATAATAATTTTTATTTATTTATTACTCCCCTTTTTTCTTCACAATCAATACTAGTCAACAAATCTAACTACTACAAATATTAAATACAATACTAACTACAAATATTTTTTTTTATCAATTAAAAAATTTTATTACTTTTAACAATTTTATTTCATTAACTTGACAATTTTATTCTCCCTAATCTCACACACTCAGTCCTACTCCTACAGTGATCGGCTATCCACGTTCCATTAAACAAATTTATCATCAGACGAATGTGGAGTCAAACCAAAAACATAATAGTCATCGTAGTAGAGCAGTTTGTACAAAGAAACACATAAATAAAAAAATGAAATATATAAATTTAAGAAAAAAAATTCAATTAAAAGAAATATTTTTACACAAGAAGGTCTCGAGGTCATCAGGCGAAGAGAAGGCGACTCGGAGGATTGTCAGGAATAGAAGAAGAAGCAAGGACAGAAACCAGAGGGTTTTGATGGTTAGGGAGTTTATAATGGAAGGTTTGATATCTGGTTCAGGCTAGATCGGTTATATATGGAGCATTAAGGTCTGTATGGATGATTTGTGACAAAGTAAGAAGCATTGAGGATTTTATATTGTAAGGATTGGAGAGAGGAATTCGAAAAAACATACAACATAAACAAAATCAAATATGGTGAGTGTATCATACCACATCACTTACTACAAAAAAATCGATGGCTTTCTAGGTGAAAATAACAAATTGCAGCTTTACCGGTGACAAGAATACAACAACTTAACCAAAGATAAAGAATTTATTCAGTTGCAGGCCTACCTTCTACGCCATAACCCCTGATGAAGACCTGAAATCAGGTCGAAACGTCGGCATAAAATAAATAAATATCGTTTTGTTTATTTATGTTGTTCTTTGCTGACCGCACCCCCCCCCCAGACAAACTTCTCCAATAATTAATAAAGAATTTATGTTCA
>NW_027111257.1:146651-148357 GCF_000696795.3 Halyomorpha halys | reverse complement strand
GACAAACTTCTCCAATAATTAATAAAGAATTTATGTTCATAGGGATGCGATCGAAGGAATCTGGTAGTCCTATATTCTGATTGTAATCTATGTCTCTATTTATCATTTTTTCTTCCTTAACTATTTATAGGTTCTTTAATATTTTATATGTACTTATTGTTTATTATTGTATTATTGTTATTATAAAAAAACATCAGGTAAAATCTGTAGGATTAAATTGTCCAATTATAAAAAATCATAATTCGTTACTTAAATTGGACAATTGATTAAAATTGGACATATCAATAGGGAGGTAAAAAGCAGTACATTGGACATGTTGATATAGTCCAAAGAGGTAATGCCTAATATAGAACATTTCTTTGTGCCACAGAGATAGATGAATGCACCAATAGTGAAAGACAATAATTAAAATAATGTAGTTATAAAACAATTTTAAACTATGAGGGTATAGATATCATAATTCGAAATCAAAATTGAAAAAATGACAAATATGTAGAATTTGTAATATAACACACATATAACATATGTACAAATTGTTGATAAGAATAACTGTTGAATTGTTACAATTTAATAATTGTCCCGAAATGTTTTACAAGCAAAATATTGAATAGTTTAAGTTTTTCTAACCTCAACCTGTTTAACAAAAATAAAAAGATTGAATGAAAATAAATGCAGTATCTCTCATTGCCTGATAGACAGATTTCAAATATATGAATACTTACGTACATTTTGCTTTGTACCGATTTTGATTATATGGATTGGACGTTTTATCACTAACGGTTCGGTGTTATTCAAATATTGTTCTAATACAGTTCCTGCTGGTGACGAATACATTACTACATTCTTAGAAATAATGACGTCACCAGCTCCACTTCTCCTTTGACCATTCTGTAGAGAGGTAATTCCGCTCGAAGTGTTCCGCGAACTCCGCTACTCCCAGCTTTGACCCAAAGCCCTTATGACATTTGACTTTATTAATTTTAGGAACTGGCAATAGCGAGAGTTCTGAATGCACTTATCAAAGTTTCGATGATATCGGTAAGTGTTTGACATTAAGGGCTCATCATGTACATTGAGCAATTTTCAAGTCATGAATATGTAATTTGTAAATTTAAATGGACTATTGTTAATGAAAAGAATGATTATAATATTCAAAGGGAAATTATATATTTTTTTTAAATGTAGTTATTTCAAAATTATTTTCAGATTAAATTGCTCTAGTGAATCATTTCTATTCATTTTTATAAAACTAATCATTTTTGATAATTCGTATCTAGAAATATAGGTTATTAGTCACTGACAATTACTCATAATATTGATTGGTTTGCTTAATTATGCCATGATTCATAATCAGGTAATAATAAAACAACCTTTAAATTGTTCTGTTAACTGGTATTGAAAGTTTTTTTTTTAGTAATTGTCTTAATGTTTTTTTCTATAATTGCATTTTGTGAAATGAGGGTACTTAAAACACTCGGATGTAAAATATAGTAACTGAAAAATGATAAAAGTTTTTGTTAATTACAATTTTTTACCTTTAACCAGAGTCACTTTATGTATCGTAATAACTAGTTTTTTTTTAGGAAGATGAACTTTGAAGCATTGATTCATAATTAATGTCCGATACCATGTCTCACGACTGTATGTCTGTATTATTTTTCTAATTTTGGGAAGAAAATGAGTAGCTTGCTCCTGTTCTTGAGTAT
>NW_027111257.1:142518-145556 GCF_000696795.3 Halyomorpha halys | reverse complement strand
AATAAAAAAAAAATTTTGATTACAATTTAATTTTTTGTGTTACTTTTTACAATTTAAAGTTCTATCTAGCTTAAAAAAAGACCCATTATTACTAGACCAACGGTTGTGCAAGGACGTGATTTGGTCAGAATCACGCTCGAAAGCCAGAATTTAACCAATTTATAAGGCTGGGTGGAACCCGGGGGGCTCCGGAACTCACAGGGTTGACTCACGGCTCCAGTGATACAGAAAAAAATTTTCTGCACGGCCGGATTTAAACCCTGGTCCTTGGAGTTAGTAGAATCGTGCCTTACCACGGTGCCGCCAAGCTCCCCGATAAATTAATAAATTTGGAAATATATATTTTTATGTTTCTCAGTATGATGGTTGTTATTTCTTTGTCTTTTATAGCCCTCGAAATGTCGCTACGAATATATAATTTTTTGTTTATTTGAGTTTTTGCTGACCACAACACCCCTCTTCCCCCACCGATTAATATCTTCTCCGCTTATTAATCTACGGTCCACTATCTACAACTCACTTTTATTTTTATCTATGACATAATAATGCCTTTTATAATCAAAATTTCAGAATTAAAAAAAAAAAAAAAATTACCACTGAGCATTGCTAAACATGGTGAAATGTGTTCAGTTCCACAATTTTTAAAATCCTATATTAAAAAAATGGTCATGAAAAAAAAATCACGAAGCAAGGTCAGCACCTATTCCATCCGCGGCCCTTCCATGGACTGTTCTTTGATAAAGATTGAAGTCGGCTTTAAAAATAGCTTTTCTTCCGTATATAAATTCTTTGTGATACGAGTAGTTTTCTTCCTAGCTGAGGAAAATCGTCCTCGGTGAACTAGTCGTTATATAAGGAACGATGTAACAACATATTGTGATGGCTCAAATGAAGAAGTTTCAAGTTCCTAACGTAATCTGGTTAATTTTCCTCCCTCCTTCCCGCTCTCACAGCTGCGATAACAACAGTTGTAATTTTCGACTGAGGCTAAGGGAACGGAAGGCTTCTTGGCCAATTGGGTCCCTCTGTTTTAATTGTGATTCCCTTCCCCGGGGCTCAAGTGGGCTTGAATTAAATTCGCCCTTTTGAAGGCCCTTTTATTGGAGCGGGCAAACGTTTAAAAATAACTCCTGTCTTGGAAATTTTATTTTCATATCGCATTTTCCTCCGTCCCACTCAGCATTAAAAAGATAAAAATGATAACGTCTTTTTCTCATTTTTATTATTCGAGACATAAGGTTACAATTTTTCTCGGTTAATGTACAATGAAGAAGAAATAAAACTGAGATATCTCTAGAAGCTGGGCCGTTCCTAATTGTTTTTGAAATCTATTTGTTCTGTGCTCAATGTATTTTTAATTCTTACTTCATAATCAGTATTTATAAACTGTTACAAACATTATTAAATAACACTCCATTCGAAAAATTGTTGAGTTTCTAATCATTTATAAGTTATACAAATGTGGTGTAGATATTTCAAAAGTTGGTTAAAAGGTTTTTAGGAAAATTCAATAATTATGTTGTGTATATGTGATAATTGCTTTTATTTCATATTAAATAATAATCATATTATTTATCTTTTTTTTATATACATATAGATATTTTATTATTTATATATATTTATTATTATTATTGTGGGAGTAAGTAACATTTACATTAACATTGGTAAGGCAATAGAGCTACTAATTCCAGGGACTCGGGTTCCAATCTCCCTGTGGCAGATTATTATCTTATATCTATAGCTGTTGAGTCAACCCTGTGGGTTTGTAACTTCTACATGTCTGTTTGTGTAAAGCTGTACCCGGTAAATAAAATTCCAGGTTATAACAATGGGGCGAATAATATGGGCGTGTAAGGTAGTAGGGCTTAGTAACGAGTGGATCCTTAAAATTTTAATAAATATTGTAATGATAAGTAAACATCCGAGGAGTAGACCGAAACGTAGATTAGAGCGTTGCGTTAAGACTGATTTAGTAGATTTAGTCTGGGGAAGAGCGTCACTGGACAGATGTATGTAGAGAGCAACTGGTGATATCGGAAACTTCGGGTTCGCTAAGTTTCGATTATTATTATTATTAAATCCGGGGGGAGGGGAGGGAGGAGAGCATCGTATGTTCAGGTATACAAATGTAATAGCCACTACTTGTTTTATGCAATTTGTTTTTGGATAGTTCTTTTTTTGGATGTTGATATTTTCTTATATTTGGAATATAAGAAAAAAGAATATAAGAAATGTTGATATTTTCTCTTTCAGTGATGCCTGAATTGGTAAAACATTTACACGTCAGTTATTTTCTAAGTTATTTCTGCTAGTTGAGGGACTGCAAGACTGAAAAGACAGGAAGCTGCACGTCCGACAATTACAGCACTAACTTCATAAACTGTCAAAACTTCTAATCCATTACAAAAGACTGATCTACTTGGCAATAATAAGGCATATCTGGACGTAAGGAATTGAGCTTTGGGGCTCTACTAAACCTTAATTTCTCACGTATTTAATTCTTATAATTCAAAATCCTTCGTAAAATATTCAATGCTCTCTACTTTAATAGATCTTGATGTTAATGTTCTATTTAATTAATTAATTTTCCAAATGTAACCGATCTAGTCCGAATCAAATATTAATCCTTAATATTATTATTTTTACTAACTCCCAAACTCACTAGTTTCGAACTTTACTTCTTGTTCCATTCTTGATAATCATCTGAGGTGTCTGAAAAGAAGATGGACTGGAGACCTTCTAATGTAGAAATATTATTTGAGTGCTACCAATGGCTAGTTTCTCTACATGCCTGTATCATATCATTGTGATCTTCGCAGTTAATACTCCTTGGTTCATAAGAAATAGCCAATTGCATCACGAATTACAAATTTATTCAATAAGGGATTATATCAGAAAACGGATCATGAAGTTCCACTTCCAGTTACCAACAGTTAAAGGAGCAGTGACCTTCAACCTGGGATACCCAACCTCAAACCGAAGACTGAAGCCCAGACTGCTGCCGGACATTCTTTTATAAATTTTTAATAAATATAAAA
>NW_027111257.1:141112-142252 GCF_000696795.3 Halyomorpha halys | reverse complement strand
AGATATAATTTTATGTAAATATCATCTGATAAATAAAAACAAAAATTAAAGGAGTCTTCTATATTGCTTTAATATAATGTTTTAGTATTTTTATTTTTCTGATTAAGTTTTGATCACATTAATTTTATTTTCTGTCTACATTCTTCTAAATCTATATTTTCGTCTTTGTTATTCCTAGTTCAATAATTGTTAGATAATTTAGAAGTTGAAATCAGCATCAGATGTATAGCGGACCCCCACAGTACAGCCCTAAATTATGCGCCCTAATCTTGCTGTCACACTAATGCTGTTCCTTAAGCTATGTGCGCTGTGGCTCAGAGCTTCCATGTTTTCATTAGTATCTTATCCTCCTCCGTACCTAAGCTCCTTATGATTATTATTCAACAACTACTAACGAGCCCTGATTACTTACGATACTGACACCTAAGTCTAGTCTAGCAGTTTGGTTATTCGTCATACTCAGGAAGGAGTATTAACCCCGTATTAATATAAACATTTATGAAACTTTGTGTACTGCTTAGCGAAGATCTATTTAATAAAAGAAGGATGCTCCGACTGGCGTTAAAAAAAGATGCTCGAAATGCATAATAAAACCAGCATGGCTAATTAAACCAGGATATTTTTTCTCCTACTGTTTCTTCCACCTCTCTCCTTTATTTTATTTTTATTTTTGGAGTTCATTTTATTTTTTTTTTTTGTTCTCTCCAGCTTTGAGTTTTGCATTTACGAAATAAACTTTCTTACTACCGTCTCAGATCTTACTCTTTAGATTATATCCTACTTATTTTTATTCTCATAATTGTACCTTGTAGGTATATTATAATGACTGTTCACTTGTTATATTATGGGTATTCATGACCTTTAGTTTAGCATGTTAAAGTGTGTTAAATATAGAAAAATTATATTTTGTAAGCGTTTTAAAACGATATGATGTTTAACATGGTTGAGAATTTGTTTATAAGTTCACGAAATGATAAATGAGCTAAGCTCCCACCAGAGGCGTAGTAGGGCATAGCCATAGCCAATCAGGTTGTGACATTTCAGCAAGGAAAAGGCGAATGAAAGCAAAATTTTAAGAAAATTATATATAATTATAGCAGATCTTATTATTTATTACAATTATTTGCTTTAAAAAAAAAA
>NW_027111257.1:130382-135322 GCF_000696795.3 Halyomorpha halys | reverse complement strand
ATATAAAATAAATAATTACTCAAGGTATAAAAAATAGATATGGTATCTCATGTAAAATAATTGGTTTTACTATTTAATAATAAAAATATTAGTTATTTGTTTGAATAAAATGAATTTTATCTAATTTTAGTCTCAAAACAATTTATATTTCATCACACAATTTATAATCGCAAACACTTTATTGAGATTGGTTATTTTTTTAAAATAAATAATTTAATTTCTGTCCATTTTAGTCTCAACACATTTTATTTTTCTTATAAGTCCGACGTTTCGGCCAATCCGGCCATCCTCAGGGACAATCTACTATATACAATTTTAGAACTATTTGACTTAAAAACTCAACTCCATGCAGGGGTTTTTTCCAAACTCAACCAAAAATTGTGCAATAACAATTAACAAGCATTGTTGTGATAAAGTTTTAACAAATAGTGACTGTAATAAATTATTTTAATTTTGGTTTTTAATGTGAATATTGACTAATTAGAAATTGTTGTTTTGACCTGGGCAGAATAGTCTGCATGGAGTTGAGTTTAGATTGTCCCTGAGGATGGTCGGATTGGCCGAAACGTCGGACTTATAAGAAAAATAAAATGTGTTGAGACTAAAATGGATAGAAATTAAATTATATTTTAAAAAAATAACCAATCTCAATAAAGTGTTTGCGATTATAAATTGTGTGATGAAATATAAATTGTTTTGAGACTAAAATTAGATAAAATTCATTTTATTTAAACAATTAATTCATATGTTTGCTATTATTATTGTTAATTATTATTAATTAATAATTAAATTTTACAATTTATAGGGGTTAGAAGGTCTTTTCCATTTTATGATTGATTAAGTGAGGAGACCTTAAAAAAAATATGGGTTTCTTAATATTCATTTAGATATAAATTCATTCGTAAACGAAAAATAATCCATGCAATACAAATCGATGAATATGAAATTTTATTCAAAATCTTGATCACTGCCTCCGCTGAGACAATTTATTCACAAATATTTATAAAATTATCATAAAATTTCTCCAAGCTGACTCCTATTCGAATGTGGGCAGCGTAAGGTCGAACAACAATAGAGCGTTCTAGACGAGCGGATGGTTGCCTTCGGAATATGTATTCTGTCCTGACGCACCGTTCTGTGCCACACACATAGATATCAGATGTTATGAATAAGCTATAAAGTTGAAAGAATATTTACTCTTTTATTTGTTTATGTCTGATCTAATATAATGCTTTAAGTTGTTCTTAGCTAGAAATATGAGCAGTAAATTATCAATTAATTTCTAGGGATAAAATTAATAATTCAACTAACAAAATAGAACTAAATACAAAATAGTAAAATGAAAGTAAAGTAAAATAAATAAAAAATAATTGAAAGAACTTATGAAGTGAATAATAATGATACGAATTAACATTAAATAAATAAACTATAATGAGCTAATGAATTCATAATAAGTTTGGAGTGAACTTGATTAAAAATACGAATACAATAAAAAAAATATATATAATAAATATATTATACAATATACAGTATGTAATATGATATCCAAAATAATGAAAACAAAAATCTATAATTTCTATAATTAATTTTTTTTTAGATGTGCAACTATTACAGCTGATTAGTGATATTGTGGGTTGATAGCATAACTTCTAATTAAATAAATAATACATATCATGTTATGCCAAGTAAAACAGTACTATCGCAACAATACTGTCGTACCAATAAATATTTCGAGCTTTAAGTAAATTACCAGCTATCATGTTATACGTAGTGCAAGAGTACTGTCATGACAGTAAATTATATCATACCGGCAACTACTATACTGTACTACTATACTACTAAGGCAGTCCTTTAGTGACAGTGGCGCTTCGTGTGTTATCTACTATCAGGGACATTGGGCGCGTACTGCAATTGCAGCAACTTACTGTTCACATCAAAGTAGTGGCCATATGCCAATTAACTCCGAAACGTTTTTATTTGTTTTAAAATAATAAATACTATTAATTTATTTATTTTAAAATTTTTCACAGAACAATTTTTATTTGAAGCTTTTCAATAGCTGAAGTGCATTTTTATCAGCAATCTCTACTTACAATCAAATAGTGTGATTTTTAATCAAAAATTTGATTTTTTTGTGTGTGTTATGGTTTTGGGAATTGTGGAAAATGTATATATAAGGCAAGATGAATGGGCGGAATTGGAAATAACTGGACACTGTCCGGAGGTTCGCAAACAATGGCTTGGAGTCTAATTGTACTGTCTAATCTGAATTTATCGAAGATGAGAATAATTATAAAAAATATATAATTACAAATATTTCATTACTAACACGTCCATGTTTATAAAATTCGGTCATGTTGATGGCCGAGCAATAATTTCCTAATTGATAACGCACGCTGGAGATTGTAAATTACAGAAGAGCGTCATCGCCAGAAGATTGAAGATGTCCCTCCAGCAAAGAGATAAGAAGGATGCTACGAGAGACCTAAAATATTGCTGAGGGCCCGGAGAGACAAATGGCCCTAAAGGTAACTAGCCCTTTATCAATTTGTTCTTCGTCCCCTCGCTATCGATGGATATTCACTCTCATTAATACCGTGGGGTCTTCGAACCTCTGTCCCACATGTGTTGTCCTTATAGAACCTGTACTAGTAGGCTCCGAATTTTTTTCAATAAATTGCACAATAACAGTTACAGAATAATTTTTATATTTTAAACTAAGAGATAACTGTTATGGAAAACAAATTTAAATATTGCTGAATAAAAATTATTTAAAAGAATTCATAAATATTAGTTTAATGTTTATTTTTTGAAACCAATTAAAAGGGTTTGAGGGAATAAAAAATTGCGGATTTTCTAAAAGGATTTTTATTTATTTATTTAATTTTTTTTTGTGGATTCTCCTTTTTGAATTTGAAAAAAGGCCGATTTTTAACTGAGTAGTTCAAGGGATACAGTTAACGCCATTAAAAGTAAATATTGACCATTTAATTGTACAATGATATGCTGAGTTTAATCCGAGAAAATCCAGAAGCCGTTTTAAGAAAATTAAAAAAGTGAAAAATAGATTTGTAAAGTGGAAATTTTCGTTAAGTGAATTTATCGAAAAGTTGCTATAATAATAATGTAATACATAATATATTTATTTATAATTTTAATTTTAATACATATATTTCTTTTTAATTTTTTTTCCTCCATTCTGTAAGTTCTTTTATATTTTTTAAAATTATTTGTCGTCACCCTTTTATATGCTTCATTTTTATTTATTTATTTTAACTTATCCAAGTAACTTATAACTCATTCTTGACCTTCCGTTAGCTTCGTCATTTTTAACTTAATATTTCACCGTACTCGCCACCTGACCTCACTTGGATTTTACATATTTTCCAAGCAGTTCGTTTTTTATATATATAAATTTTTTTTTTACACCCCTTTTTCCCTCACTACTCTTTTCTTATTTTTCCTTACCCACGCTATTAGATATGTTCACCACTTATTATTATTGTCATATTTAATAGTTACTCCTTTTATCTTACTTAAGTTTATATTTTGTTTCTTTGTTCTAGTATTTTACTTACATATATTTTCTTTCTTATAACTTTATTTTTAAATTATTATTATTAAATTAAAATATCAGTCTTTATTTGTTTATTTTGCATAATATGACTTAATATTTTTATTTCCTTAATTTCGTCATTTAATTAAATATTTCATTACCTATATATAAGTATTATTTCTCACTTGTTTCATTACGTTATTTTTTTTAATTTTACATTTTCATTTTATACATATATTTACTAACTAGATTTTCATATATATTTTATTATATGTTCTTTCTTCTTACATAATTTTAATATTACTGTTCTCATAATACTTAAACTATTCATATCTGTCAGTACTATGCATGTATCCATGTTAGTTTTTAAATAAATACATTTTTACTTATTTGTATTCTTCGTTGACCGCACCTCCAACCATCTTCTCATCATTATAAATATATTTCATTTTCGTATAGCTTTTTGTTTATACTAGTTTTACACTACCATTTTGCGAGAATTAATTTTTTGGACCCATGGGATCTCAAGATTTTTTTTTATCTTCAAACACCCAAATTTTAAATTTTGTTTTATCGCAATATATCGCCTTTCTATATATTCAATTTATAGTAAAAGATATAACTGAAAAACATTGAATTTAGGAACATTTACTGAATTATAAAATTAATTAGTTCTCTAGCTTGGCCTGCTTCCACATGAGGTCAAGCCTTTACTTCCCGCTGAGCAAACAATTACCAAACTGCGTACTAATTGAATCTGATTGGACTAGCAGAGGAGAGAGCAGACTGTCAGAGCACCGCCATGTATATCTGATATATCTATGTCTATGCATGAGCCCGCGAGGCAGAGAGCTAACTTATTCAGGCACCACAACCGCAGAGGCCAAAAAGCTTCTAACGATCCTCCCGCAGGTGGCTCCAGGTCTTAATGCTCTCCAAAGTTTCAACAAATGTGCTCGCTGTTTGTCAAGTCCGTCCCTCCACCACATCGGGACTAAAGGAACGGATTGTCGTTTATGAAATTTAAATCACACATCAACTTTTATCATTATCACTGCATTAACAATAGCAAATCTGATATATATTTTATATAAACTTTTATACAAAATTTTGTATTTGGGGTTTTCTGTAGATTGTATAGTAGTAGACTATAAAACCTTTTTTTTTTTTTTAATTTATTTATTTAAAAATTTTTCACAGAACAATTTTTATTGAAGCTTTTCAATAGCTGAAGTGCATTTTTTGCAGCAATCCCTTCTTACAATCATATAGGGTGATTTTTAATCAAAAATTTGATTTTTTTGTATGTGTTACGGTTTTGGGAATTGTGGAAAATGTATATATAAGGCTAGATGAATGGGCGGAATTGGAAATAACTGGACAC
>NW_027111257.1:127252-128671 GCF_000696795.3 Halyomorpha halys | reverse complement strand
TAATCCAGTATGACGTATGAGGGGGGTTTTTCTATTATTAAAATAAAAAAAATAAAAAATAGCTTGCCTAACCATTTTTCCGATAACGTTTAATTTAGGAAGCTCTCTCAATTTTAAATTCAATTGTCGGGAAATCGACCTAGGTCGTTTTAAAAGCGTTATTCTCACTTCCTACAGGCTTAGTGATTAGATTTTTGCAAATTTGGGGGGTTGGCTTTATCAAGTTGTAAGATAAATTCGTCTGCAGTACTGTAGGACAGGAGGGTAGAGGTTTACGACGGAGAGTAAAGGTGATCTCATGGGATTTGTCAGGATTTATTTTGATTCTCCAGTTTTTACACCATTCTTCAATAGATGTTATGTGTGTCTGTAGTGTTTGTGATGCATTTGTTGGGTCGTTGTTTACAGACAGCATACATGTGTCATCAGCGTATGTTGTTAGGACTGTGTTAGGGTGGGTTGGGATGTCAGCTGTATAAACCGTATAAAGAATGGGACCTAAGGATACTACCTTGAGAAACACTGGCCGACTGAGAAAAGAGATATGAGTAGGCTAGACATTAAAACCAAAATTAAAATCATTTATCACAACTGTTTGTTAAACAGTCACTATTTGTTAAAACATTATCACAACAATTGTTTTAACAAATAGTGACTGTGATTAATGATTTTAATTTTGGTTTTAATGTGAATATTGACTAATTATAATTTGTTGTTTTGACCTGGGCAGAATAGTCTGCATGGACTTGAGTTTTTAAATCATTTAGTTCCAAAATTGTATTAAGCAGATTGTCCCTGAGGATGGCCGGATTGGCCGAAACGTCGGATTATAAGAAAAATATAATGTGTTGAGACTTAAATGGATAGATTTAAATTATTTATTAAAAAAAAATTAACCAGTCTCAATAAAGTGTTTAAGATTATAAATTAAAATTTTGTATTTGGGTTTTTTTTATAGATTGTATAGTAGACTCGGGGTACTTTTTGACAACCCTATTAGGATTAGAAGAGAGTAAAATTGAGAAATAAACTCTTGTCTATGATAATAACTTTGGAACATGTCCATTTCAAAATTAAACCTAAACTTTTTTTTTGTCAAATTTGCAATTCAAGCAAAGCAGCGATATAAATAATTTTATAGGTTTATAATTGCAAAAGTGGTTTAATCTAAAAAAAAAAACCCAAAAAACGTCTAAATTTTAGCGCTATGATCCCTTTGAATGACCTGCTGTGAGCAACCAAATTGTCCATGTTGACCTCCTTCCTGGTCCAAATAAATTCGCACGATTTTAATTATCAGTTTTTCAAACAACATTTTTGATTTATATAAAAATATACCAGTAACCATTAGATGTACATATCTCTGCCCTCACACGAATTAATGCTAGTTTAATGTAATATAAAGGTAGCACTTAACGT
>NW_027111257.1:122548-126874 GCF_000696795.3 Halyomorpha halys | reverse complement strand
TATGGGCATTGTTGAAAAATATGGCTTATTGTCAGATGATTGTTGCAATACTGGCAGTTCGGAGGCGTTTCTTTTGAAATAAGATAGGAGTGGGTGAGCCTCGTGTGACCTATTCTCAGCCTGGTCAGTACAACCTCCTCTCTACATTTGCGACTGGAGGTATCCCAGGGCTTGACATCCTTTTTAATTTACTCATTGGGCTTTCATTTTAAAAAGATTACCATTTATCTTTGACTTCTTTTCCAAGAGGTTTGCTCATTTCTAATGGAGTTAAAATTGCTTCATCCCGTCCCGAGAGCGCGAGTGCTTCTCTTGCAGTGTGATCGGCCAGTTCATTCCCTGCAATTCCTACGTGGCTTGGAACCCATATAAATGTAACTGACATACCCATATTGTGTAAAGTATTTAAATAAAAATGGATACATACAATCTAAACCTTTGAAGCTTAATGAGTATGTAATTATTGTTATTTTGGTGTGGTTTAAAGACAAATAGAAGTGAAGTGCTGCTGCTATTCCATTTAGTTCAGCAGTGAATATGTTGCATAGTTTGTGGAGTTTAATTCTGAACGTTGAGTCATTAGTTACAAAGGAAGATGCTGCTGATTTGTCTGATTTTGATCCGTCTGTATAGATTAGTATCTGTATTGAATTAGACGAGAAAGGTGGGCTTTATATTTAACTGGTATTATTTTTCGAGTATTTGGACAGATCTAGGATGGTTTTAGGACGTTGGAAGGTCCATGGTGTATGTTTGTTTTCGAATTTGTCAATTATTATCGTTTTGAGAAAAGCGATAGACGTAGGAAGATTACAACCCCTCACGATATCCGAGTGAGATATAGTTTTTTCTAACTGATTTATAATAATTATTATTTGCTCATTACTTAATTAATTTCCCAAATTATTTGTTTCCATTTTTATGCCTTCCTGGTTATTTGTGACTTACGGGGTGAGGAGGTTATCTTCAGAGCACCACCCTATGTTAGAGATTTTGACCACTTTAGGTAATAAAAAGTGACCACCCAGGCTGGATTCGGATTAGCGCCTCTGCATTTTCTAGCTACAGACGTCCCTATTTCCTATTAACCACTGATTAATCCAGTATGACGTATGAGAGGGGTTTTTCTATTATTAAGTTAAAATAAAAAATAGCTTGCCTAACCATTTTTCCGATAACGTTTAATTCAGGAAGCTCTCTCAATTTTAAATTCAATTGTCGAGAAATCGACCTAGGTCGTTTTAAAAGCGTTATTCTCACTTTCTACAGGCTTAGTGATTAGATTTTTGCAAATTTGGGGGGTTGGCTTTATCAAGTTGTAAGATAAATTCGTCTGCAGTAAATGGAGCCAAGGGGTTGAGGGAATCTAATAACGTTTGCCCAATGTATCCTCGTATTCAGCCCCCTCAATTCTACTTTACTCGGCTACAATTCCTTCAGTTCAACCTATTGTTTTCTCACTATGGCGACATGTTTCCTCAAGTTTCACTATATTTTGGAAAATTTAATAAGAATTCTAAATCTTAAAAAAATATTTATATATTTTTAATTTCCAATGTGACGTAAATAGTTGATTGTAGATTGATGAGATGATTGGGGGTGCGGTCAGCAATATTACACAAATGAACGAAACTTATTTATTTGTGTTGACGTTTCGAACGTTGAAAAAACAAAACTAGATAACAACTATAACTAAGAAAAACATAAAAAAAGAAATAAAATAAACACATTGGAAATATACATAACAATAAATTAAGTAGATAATAGTTAATTTATAATGACAGTTTATTTAATTACATAACTATCTATTTAATTTATCATTATGCATATTTTCATGGTTGTTTATTATTGTTTTCTTTATATGTTTTTGTCTCTGCATTAAGTTTGTTATCACGTTTTTTTTTTTTCAGTCTTGATGAAGACACGAAATTCAGGTCGAAATGTCTGCACAAATAAATAAGTTTCGTTTATTTGTGTACCATCTTCCCCTCTTATTTAATTTGTGTTCGAAATTATGATTAATATTATTTTTAAACATTTTATCTTTGTAAATGGATGGTTTTGCTTCCAGTCAAGATAAAAATTAAGAATTTGTATAAAGTATTAATTAGTAGCCAACGTTTCGACCCACACTGAAGGTCTTCATCAGGGCTGAAATAAAAAAATACAGAATATGTAAAGCTCATGTAAGAATATTAAAGTGACATGTAAATAAAAGAGATATAAAGCTGGAGGCATAAAAGTGCCATGTATATAAAATACTTCAATTTTCTATGTACTTTGTCTATGTAGATGTTTTTTTTATATCTCTATCGTTATACCTGTTTATTATGCTTGGCACTTTTAGGGTCTTACATTACCTTCACCAACTCTTCAGACTTTTATTTTTCCCTAATGAAGCGCTGCCGTGTGGGTCAAAACGTTGGCTATAGTGGAAACAACTTCTTAATTTATTTGTTAACTGTTACTGGGACCATGTTTAATAATTATAAATATTCAAAAATTTACAATGACTTAATTTCAATTTTTTTTAAATATTTATTTATTGCTATTTACAACTGTACATTATAATACATTTAGTAAATCTGATCTAAATTGAATTGGAGTGTTACAGGCGTGAAGAGAAACTACCCATTGGTTGCACTCTAATGACATATTACATTACCTGGTCTCGTGAGGCCATCTATGCTTCTGTTTTCCTCCATGAAGGCACACGTTTGGAAAATGTGCTCAGTTATCTGTTTCCCCCTTCCACATTGACACAGAAGGCTAGGACCTACATTGAATTTTTTATAGAGATGAGCGTTGAGTCGGTTATATCTAGTTCTTGAGCGAAATATTAGAACTTGCTATTTTCTGGAAAGTGGGTAATACGGATCCTGGAGTTTGAAGGCTGGGTGCTCACCATTCCACATCTCCTGAACCGACGCTTTGTTTATGGTTTTAACGTTCTCCAGTCTCTGTGTGGAGGTGATTTGAGGCAATTTGGAAGCACTCCAGTGTCCTGGTATCCACTGCACTCGTAGATGGTGGTAGTATGCTCTAACTCAGTGGAAAACATAGTCACCCCCGCTTTCCACTTGGACTTTATTTATTTTTTGAGAGGGATTTATATTAATTATAACACCAACTACAAATAATCCACTTCACTCTCAACAGTTTATTTAAAATCTCCAACGTTTCGACCAATAGGCCATTATCAAGGATACGACCTCAGTCATTGACTAGTCACAATTCATTTAGAATTTTCTTTTGCATGCTTCTTTTCTTTGTCATATTATAAACCACGTAATCTCAACAAAAAAACTATCCTTTAAAAATTTGTTTCTCTTTTTTTACTAACCACATCAGTAATACTAAGAATAAAACCTACCTTCAACTGAAATTATGTTCAAAAACATATTTACATATTTAAGGCGGTTACATGCGGGAGGGGGGGGGTCAAGAGAGGGGTGTGTGACAATAACTTTTTCGATAAAATATGGAAAATTTTGTTGATTTTCTCCATCAAAATGGCTCTAACGATTTTGACGAACCTCAGTAACCTACGTACAATTGAATGATCTTTAATATCGTATAGGTCTATTTTTTGTTGAAATAGTTTGACAGGACTTAAATGCGAATTTTACAACTAATCTCTCTCTCTGAAGTATCTTTAATTTTGTTAATTAAAAAAATTGTTATTATTGTTAAAAATTATAAACAATGGATAAATACAAAATACTAAAGAGTTTCATGAATAACTAAAGGCGAAAAAAGAAAACATGTGTCCGATTTGAACTGGAAAGCCTAGACTGTCCATTCTTCCATCATTGCATTACAGGTTCGTCATCATTTGTTTATTGTATTCTTAGCGGCAGAATTGGGCTACTATGAAGCTAATAGCTAAAATTGCCATGGATACGATATTTATTTATCAATGGTTCATTCATGAATAAGGGTCGTTTCCATGGCAATTTCAGCTATTAGTTTCAACTATAGCTAATTTTTACGAATCTCCTATCGGTTATTCTCAACTTGAGAAGCACTAAAATACGAATGTTTATAAGCAGTAGAAAAATAATACTTTTTGTTCATAATATTCGCCTTCCCTGATGTTTAGATTTTTTTGATTTATTTTAAAATAGTGATAACTTCGATACAAGACCACCAAATAAAAAATTTAAATAAAGCAACTTAATATACTTATTCAATCCACCCCTCCTCCTCCACCCCAAAAGAAGAACCCTTTATAAAAATCTTACAAAACATAATATAGTATATATTGATATATAACTTAAAATAATATATATTAATTGTATTAATATATAACTTAAAATAATATAT
>NW_027111257.1:121507-122252 GCF_000696795.3 Halyomorpha halys | reverse complement strand
AATATATCTTAAATCTATTAATATATAACTTAAAATAATATATATTAATTGTTGTTCCGGTAACCTACGGCAACCGAAAGGTTGAATCAGAAAGGCTTCCCTGAATTGGACCAGTAGCGCCCAAGTGGCCAGCATCAAAAGCTTGCCTCCTCCAGTGCTCTTGGTGGCAAGAGAAGTAAGCCAGATGAGAGTGAGAAAGCCATCTTGTCTTCAACCAGAGAAGCGTCCATCCTTTATTTTTGTTCACTGATCATTAATATCCCCCATGAGTGAGTAGAGTTACTCGAGTAGTTCCCAGCGGCACAGGGAAGAGAGGCTTGGAGATGCGGGGGGAAGAAAGAGGAAAGAAGTAAGTCCACATAGCAATAGTTAACATCCACATCATCATCATCCACTTCAATGTTAGATCTACAATTTCCATAGCCCAGTCATACAAAATTCTACTAACAATCATAATTTTTTCTTTCGGTCACACCCTACACCTCTTGTAACATAAAACAAAATAATTTTATTACAGTTAATCATGTTTCATTTTTCAATTATACAGTCCACTCATACCCAACCAGCCAACCAAAAGTGAAGCGTGTCTTAACAATGCGGTTGAAGGCATACTTCATACAATTGTAGTGATATATAACTTAAAATAATATATGAATAGAATATGGTCCGGGTGCGGTAAAAAAAAACTCAAATAGTAGAATTATACTATTTTATTGAGCCAACGTTTCGCCCCACGTTGCAGGGC
>NW_027111257.1:119238-120482 GCF_000696795.3 Halyomorpha halys | reverse complement strand
ACCTGTTGCTCTAAATCTGATCTTGAGGAACATTAATCGTATGATAATTTATTACGAAGACTAAGCGTAAGAGGTTTTTTTTTTTTTTTATGCTAAAGGGTTTTAAAGATGAGCTGTAATCTCTGAAGCATTACATGGGCTCCTTATCTTTACAAGGCACCGCCCTAACCCTGTAAGCAGAGAGCAGGCTTCTGTTATGTTTTTAATATTGTCTCCGTATCGAGTTTAGCCTTCATCGCATTCATTGCAACTAGATACATAGGTAAGAATTAAATTAATTTGATTTAATTTTACTATAGTCAAAAATACTGAAATCCCGAAAAATCTCTAAAAATCCAGTGCCATGATAAAGCCAGCTCTGGTATACGGATGCATGATCTGGGCCCTAATTGGTTCCTAGAAAGCCTTTTCTAAATTCCTCCGAAAATTACAGGAACAATCTGGGAACACAGCCTTAAAACATGTGGAAGAATAAGTAACAGGGAACTGTTTGAAGATACTGGTCAGTCAATATTTCATGAAACGAAGGCAAGGAGGTAAGGATGGGCGGGACGTGGTTGGAAGTAATTTATTAGGACTACATGGGAGGCCAAAATCGTTATGGATATACAGAACCAACAAACATCAAAAAGAGCTGTATGCAAACTGGAAAGCAGTAGCTCATGACACACACGCGTGGAGAAGGCTAGTTCGTGTGGCCGAAGATCAACAAGGTCGTTTCAGCAAACGTTTCGCCCCTCTTTGCATGGCTTCATCAGGGCTAAAAAGAGATACAAACTACTAAAATAATGTAACAAATAATAAAGTAAAATAAATAAAGTAATAGAATATTTAACATAAAATACCATTAAACATAGGCGTAGCTAAATATGACTTAAAATATGTGAGAATTCATATAAAAATGAACAAAGTAATTTACAGAAAATAATGTATTACTATATTTAATTTACATTGTGTGTATTAGGCCCTTAGAGTTAGTAGTGCCTTACCACTGAGCTATCCAACTCCGCATGTAAGTATACTTAGTAATTTTTTTTTTTTAATGTCTTAGATTTATTTATTGATAAATATTACAATCTGCCACACAGTTGTGGGCAATAGGTAATAGTGATGAATGATCTCATACATACTAAAATAAATAAAAGAAAAAAAAGAAGAAAAAAAAGTAAAAATAAAAAAACCTCTCTTAAAATATATTCAAACAAAAGAATAGACAAGATGAACATAATCAAACTATCTGTACG
>NW_027111257.1:107673-118117 GCF_000696795.3 Halyomorpha halys | reverse complement strand
TTTAGAATATTTTAATATTTTTCTAATTCTTTATAAAAGTGTTAGTATTCCACTTGACAACCGAAATATATGTATTGTAAGACGAGGATTTTTTTTTTCAATTAAAGTTGTTTGTTTCATTGTTCAGTTCGAAGATTGATTTTTAAACATTTTTTTTCATAAGCTCCATTATTAATTAAACTAATTCTTTATAGATTCTTTCCACTGTATCATTTATTTATTACTCACATCAACTTTTTTCTCTCTAAATGATGGTTGTTGTCTTTTTGTTTTTATAGCCCTGATGAAGACCTGAAAATCAGGTCGAAACGTTGACATAAATAAATATTTGTTTGTTTATTTATGTTGTTTCTTTACTGACCGCACCCCCCGATCATCTCCAATCAGTAATCTACGGTCAACTATCTACAACTCATTTTAAACTTTTTCAGTATTTTCTCGTGACTATAATCTCTAGTCACTGTTTAGTCATTATTGATTTTTCATGTACATAGCTTGATTTTGTTCATTTTCAGAAGGATAAATCTGTTTGTGTATATTTTAAGAGATATTTTATTTATTGCTATGTACTTTATTTTATTTTACTATGAATGTGATCAGTCACCATTATTACCTATTGCCCACAACTGTGTGGCAGATTTTAATATCTATCAATAAATAAACGTTTTGCAAATTAAAAAAAAAAATCAGTATTTTCTCGATTTAATAATATGTTTTTGGATCTTTAAAACAAACAAAAAAAATCATAAATGGAAGCAGACACTAATATATTTTAATTTTTTAAATTTATTATCAAATATTTATGAAGTACATTATATTATCGAAGCAATGCGTCTTCCATTTTAATAATAAAATAGTACATGGTATTTAATTTGTGGGATCATTTAAGGAAACTGATTCGATTGAGTTGTCTCTTTCAAAAGAATGAAGTTCGGTTAATGTTATAGAATGATATTAATATTATACATGACGTTTCAAGGTTAATTGTCCTAATTGAAAACATGAATTAAGGATCTTCCAAACAATAAAAAATTTAAGTATACTTATATCAATTACTTTATAATTAATTTTTCTATTATATAATTTATATACCTCTGTATCCCCACTCATTTGGTATATTGTCTTGCTTTGTCATTTATATTTATTGTATCCCAGTATTTTAACTTTATTTCTTCTTTGTTTTTCTATCCATGTAATTTTTTATTTTATTTAAAATTTTTTACACTGTTTACTTTAAAATTATTTTCAAATGTGACGTACTTAATTGCTATCCTCACTCCTCCCAATACAAACGGTTCACTCTGACTTTGACATCCGTCAAAACGGGTATGAATTCTGTCTCGTTCATTTTCATTTGATTTTATTCTTATCCCTTTTCGTCTCTTAGTTTGTACTTTCTTTAATATTTCTTCTTTTTATCTGTTACTATTACCGTTTTCATTTATTGTTTATATCCTTTTATTTTTCTTATTTATTTTTTATGTTGCATTGTATACCCTTGTAATTTTCCCCTTACTTTTTACTTATGTTAAGTGTTTGTATCTTTTTTAGCTCTGACGAAGCCCTGTAACGTGGGGCTAAACGTTGGCTAAAATAAAAATAGTACACTAATTTACTATTTGAGTTTAATTTCACTGCACCCGGACTAAATTCAATTTACGGACACTCAGATTAAGATTTTTATTTTTATGAATGATATAGGTTATAATAGACACATTAGATTGTGTTCCAACTTTATTAATGAAATGCAAACTTTAAAATCCGTATTAAATGTTGTTCAAAGTTACTTTGAATATTAAGACAGGCATCTTCCTTCTACAGCAGCAGTGGCCAAACAGAGCTGGATATTTTATTGTTTAGCAAGATTTTATTGTTCTGCTTGCATCAATATTTTGTTTAATGTCACACGTATCTAGTGCCGGAGAAAAATATTAAATCTTTCTTATTGCTCAAAGTAATCCACTTTGAACAACTTTTAATATGAATATTAATGTTTACATTTCATTAGTAAAATTGTTGGAATACACATTACTATTATTATACTCCCTAACCAGTCAAACTCCCTAGTTTCTAACCTTGCATCCTCTTCCATTCCTGATAATCCGAGGCGCCTGAAAAGAAGATGGCTACTAGACCAGCTAATGTAAAATGTCATTAGAGTGCTACCAATGGGAAGTTTCTCTACACGCCTGTAACACTCCAATTTAACTTAGATCAGATTTACTAAATGTATTATAATGTACAGTTGTAAATAGCAATAAATAACAAACCCTGAAAGATCTAGTATAATATTAAAATCAATCTATAAAAATAAACAAACTTCATTCTCTTAAAAGAGTCAATTAAATCAGTTTCAGTTCATAAATTTAACTCCTTATAATTAATAGGGCTACTCAGTTACAAAGCTTAGAAGAGCCTGTTTGAAACTAAATTTCTACAAAACAAATTGTTGAAGACGTAGTATTTCAGTAATATAATGTCCTTCATATAAATAGATACATTTGATATTAAATTTAAAAAATAAAAAATAAATTAGTTTCTGCTTCCGAAGAAAAAAATGATTTTTTTTTGTTTGTTTTAGAGATCTAAAAACATATAAATAATCTGATAAAAAACTGAAAAAATTATAAAATCAATCTTTGAACTGATGAAACAAATAACACTAATTGATAAAGGATCTTTCCTCCCATTACAATAAATAAATTTCTGGTGTGTTTGGGAAAGTTTTGTTCCTGGAATAATTCCTAGAATGCTAACACTTTAATAAAAAAAATAGATAAATGTTCTAAAATTATTTGATTATACATATCATATCATATTCTGAACGGTGAATTAAATATAAAATCTAATGAGTATATTCGTGATACCTCAAAAGCATGAGGACAGATGTAAAGTTCTATAACTAATGCATTTGAAAAAACTGGTTAAAGTTGGTTAGTTAGGTAATAGAACAACCTCTATTAGTACAAGAGCCCAATAGGAGAAAAAAGGCAGTTATTCTACCCCAATTTTTGATTACTTTAATGAAAACTATGTATAATTACTAGTCGGAATTGATGAGTCTGCTAAGTATAGGTAGAGATAATAAAATAGAGTGGCTGTTTCAAAATGTTAAAAAAAATTAATTTTTCATTCGTAGCTCTATACCTTAGAAACAACCAACACTAGAAAACATCATTTAAAGTAGAGTAAATTTGCTAAAATACGAGCCCTAATAATTTACGTTTAATAGTATTCGATATATAGCTTTTTAAAAAGCAATATTCCATAAAAAAATCTACTTGATAGATCAGTTGTTAGTGAATTTATTTTGAGAGATCTATCTCAAAAACCATTCGATGTCTATTAGCACTCAAATTAAATCTAGTTGAATGGGTTATAAAGTGGTTTAAGACGTTTATCTTTGTAGGAGTAATATTTTCATAATATTTGCTAAAACAAATTGATTTATTGATTCACCTGCATGGGAATTAGCTTTAGTTTATTTATTTTAGCAGGTGGACCTGTCGATTTGTGTGTATTAACTTATTTATTCATTAAATTATTTTATTTTTATATTATTATTATTATTTTCATTTATTATTATTTTTTTTTACTTACGTATCCAATCTAGTATTACTTTTAACCAACTTTTTATTATATTTTCCTTTCAATCTATGTATTAGTTTTGTTTTGGTAAAAAGTATTTATTTGTTTGTTTTACTTTAAACTGATCTACTGCTGTGACTAGTATTTCTCTGGTTTGATCTCACATTGCCGTCTAATAGTGAATTTGTTTAGCTAGTCACTGGGGAGGATCTGAGAGGGGGAATTCGGGAGAGTGAATTTGTAGAGCAAATGAAATAAAAATTGTGAAATGGAATGGACAAGAAGGGGAATGAAAAAAAAAAAGGAATAAATTGAAATCTTTGTATTTGGTGTGTATACTGAAATTTGTAATTGTAAAAGAAAACTAAATGTTTTCTTTCTATTTTATGATGCCATGTAAAAATATATAATTTATAAATTTCCGATCACGGATTGATAAGTATGCTGTGTAATGTACCAACCAGATGTATTTGGGCAGCATAGATGAATAAAGTATTTCTCTCTTTTTATAGCAAATGGTTTATTGGTTGTTTTAAATATATAGAGCTCCAAATAAAATTTTTTTTTTTTTATTAATGTTTTGAAACAACCACCATTTTTTATTCCCATTACCTATACTTGACAGAGTCTTAAATTTTGAATAGTAATTATACATAGTTTTTATTAAAGTAATATAATATTGGGGTGGAATGACTTTTTTTTTTCTTCCTGGCTTTTGTACTATATCGGTAAGGTGTACAAAGAGCATTGAGAGGTTAATCGATTCACACTCACTACGATGTTTCGTAAACGTATCCTGGAGTATTGTTCTTTTAAATTGCTGATTCAGTTGCGCATATCAACAACGCTACTAATAAAGACAAGACGCTGTGCTGATTAACGAGCGTTGAGATTTAACGAGGTAATTACTCAATTAAGACATAGCCAGGCAATTATCTACTTAACTACCTCGTGCCGATCAAGGCCCTGATGGCTGATCGACTAACTCGCTTCGAAACACGAGGTCGGGAAAGCTGACAGGAAACCGCAATTGAAGCGATGCGCTCAGAGGCCATTTCGAGAACCCCAGACCTCCGCATTATTGTCGATTGTTTTTTTTTTTTTGTTTTCTTTTTTGTCAGCCCTCATCTCTCGGTGCATTTGCGGTCTGCCAAAGCCAATATCACAATTGTTTGGGAAGTCGCTTATTTCCATCGATGTTCCGGCGTCCGTTATGACGAATCGCGCTAAGTTACGGCAGTCATTGCAACTATAACAACATAGAAAAATGAAAATAAAAAAATAGATATTGTGAAAGAAAGCTACACTTCCTTGTTTTTATTATTTTATTAAAAACAATAAAAACGTTTCGGGGTTGTCACATGATCAGGAATCTACTGCAAATTCTCAAATTCATGCATGCAACTCTTAATATATCACAATTTCTTTTTTAAAATTTAAAACGCAGACATTCCAACCACCCCTAACACTATCCTCACCACGTATGCCGATGTGTGTTCGCTGTTAATAATAACTCTTTAATTGCATCCCAAACTCTTCAATCCCATACCACAGTCCTCGAAGAATGGTGTCGTAATTGGAGGATTAAAATAAATTCTAACAAATCCCATCAATTTACCTTTACCCTATATCGTAAACCTGCCTACAGCATACTTCAATAATGTTGCCCTTACCTCTGTTGAACTGATCCGCTACCTTGGATTACATCTGGACAGACGACTAACCTGGAATCCTCACACAAGACTGAAAAGACAGGAAAGTGCACGTCGATTCCGACTATTACTACATTTACTAGACAAACGGTCTAAACTTCCAATTCATTACAAAAGATTGATCTACATGACAATTATAAGGCCTATCTGGACATATGGCGTTGGGCTTTGGGGCTCCACTAGACCTTCGAATTCCTCTCGTATACAATCCAAAATCCTTCGTAAAATCCTAAATGCTCCCTACTTTGTCACAAATAAAATCCTCTACAAAGACCTTAATGTTCCACATGTAACCGATCTACCCCGAACCAGTTATCAAACTTTCCATTACAAACTCCCTAACCACTCAAACCCATTAGTTTCTAATCTTGCTTCCTCTTTTATTCCGGACTATTAGGCGACTAAAAAGAAGATGGCCTCGAGACCTTATATTGTAAAAATATTTTTAGAGTGCTACCAATGGGTAGTTTCTCTATATGCTTGTACCATGCCATTATGTTTTTCTCAAATTTACTTGATGTATTTTTGTACAGTTGTAAATATCAAAAAATAAATAAAAACAGTTACCTTAAAAAAAAAAAATTTAAAATTACATTTTGTGTTCTCCTTATTAGTCATATAATGCTAACAATAACATAATGTTATCAATAATGCAATTATAAATACCATCATATTATAAATAAGGAGATCTGAAATACGTTCCTGAAACCACGTTATCTTTACCATTGATAACGAATAGATTATAAACTAAGTAAATATTCTCCTACCTCTGTTCCACAAAAGTTGACTAATCTATTAACTTTTTTTTAAAAGATATTACAACGGAATAAATGAAGCTCTTCCAGTAGAAGATATAATTTTTATAAGAATAAATAATAAAATAATAAAAATGAAGCAGATATCGCTACCTACTACAGCAATATAATTAATGGATTTTAATGGATTAATTTTATTACTATTGTTTTATTAATAATACCATTGGAAACTCCCTGATCTTTTATTTTGTTTTATCTATAAGTTTGTCTTCCATTTAATTACTTTTTATCAATTATAGTGAGTTTCTAAAAAAAACCACATACTTTCTTTCATTCCTCTTTCATTCCTTGCTTATAGTTGAAAATGTAAATATTATAATATCTTTAAATATTATCTGAGTGAAGCAGCGAATTTAACAGGAATGTGACGTGAACATTAAATAAAATCGATTTTTTAAATTAATTTCAATTTCATAGCCCCTCCCTATTCCCATTGAGCATCCAGTCAAACATATACACCGCCTTCAGCGGACCCCCAACCATTCTTACAATGCCATTTCGGCAAAACAAGACAAATCAAATAAACGGTATATGTACATAACATTTTATTTTGTAAATATTTGCAATTACTTATTTCTTTTGTTCTAGAAGGTAAGAAAAAAAATTAAATTCCAAGCTGTTGAAAACAAAAAATTGATACCAAAATTGACGGTAATTAAAAAAAACTGTTTCTACATTCTGTTTATTTATTTTTTTGTTATATTGGATTGTAGCGCATTTAAATGCATGATATAAAAAAAATAATAAGTTCACTAAAAAGTTTCCCAACGAAATAGGTTGTTAGCAGCTTTCGGAATCGGGGACAGAATTATTAAATTAGATTAAAGTTAATTTTATTTTCTGCATTCCTGCAAGTGTGATTAAAGGCAGATTAGAAAAAATGTTCCGAGTGACACGACCAAACCCGGAATAATTGAGGATTAATTTGATCGAGTCGTTTCCTAACCTCATGGAATGCAAATTTTCTTATTTTACTTTTTTATGTACTGAAAATGGATAACTTGAAAAATATTTTATTATTTATTTATTTATTTAAATATTGCTATTTATAATTTTATATTATAATACATTTGTAAATTTGATATCAGTTAAATTGGAGTGATAAAGGCGTGTAGAGAAACTACCATTTGGTAGCACTCTAATGACATTTTACATTAGCAGGTCTCCTGGGCATCTTTTCAGGCATCTCGGAGGATTGTCAGGAAGGAAGAGGAAGCAAGCTTAGAAACTAGTGAGTTTCGGTGGTTATAGTGGCATGGTTATAAGGAGCTTATAATGGCAGGAATGATCTGGTTCGGGCTAGATCAGTTACATAAGGAACATTAATTAATTAAATAGAACATTCACATCAAGGTCCATTAAAGTAGAGAGCATTGAGTATTTTACAAAGGATTTTGAATTGTAAGAATTGAATATGAGAGAAATTAAGGTTTAGTAGAGCCCCAAAACTCAATTCCTTACGTTCAGAAACGCCTTATTGTAGTCATGTAGATCAGTATTTTGTAATGGATTAGAAGTTTTGACCGTTTATGAAGTAAGTGCTGTATAATCGGACGTGCAGATTCCTGTTTTTTCAGTCTTAATTATGGATAATGGGTCTCCATAAAGACTTTAATTATGGATGATCTTATTTGTGGCAGAGTAAGGAGTATTGAGGACTTTACGAAAGATTTTGGATTTTAAGGATGCGAGAGGAATTCGAAGGTTTAGTGGAGCCCCAAAGGTCAACTCCGTATGTCCAGGTTGGCCTTATTACAGTCATGTAGATCAGTCTTTTTTAATAAATTGGAAGATTAGACCATTTGTCTAAGTGTTGTCTGTAATAGTCGAAATCGACGTGCAGTTTCTTGCCTTTTAATTCTTGTGCGAGGATTCCAGGCTATTCGTTTTTCCAGTAGCCCAAGTTGCGGATCTGTTCGACAGGGGTAAGATAACCATCATTCAAGGAGACTAGGGCAGTCGGTAGGATAACGAAGAGTAAATAAGAGATTTAATGGGATATGTTGAGATTTATTTTAATCTTTCAATCACTACACCAGAGACCAGAAGTCCAACCAACTTTATATATTTTTTGTGTAAAATCATAGTTTTTTAAAATCAAAAGTATGCTTGTTTTTGGTTGGATACTGGCCTAGTGATGTTTTATTGGAATCTTTCTCCTTATTTTATAAAACATAACATTATTGTGTTGATAAATCCTATCATCTAACAATTGCTTTGTTTCACCTCTCTCTCTCTATATATAGCTATATATATATATATATATATATATATATAGGACAATTTAGACACGGAATTTTACATATCAATCCCAATTGATTTTTTGTAGCAATAAAATTTTAATTAGAATGATATTATGTAATTGGAGTGACGAGATGGAATATGTAATGGTTTGCTGTAGTCAACAGGAATATATAACTAAATCTATTATAGACTAGGGAAACGAAGACCTAGAATGTTTAAATTAAATTAGGGGCAAGGTCATGCAAACTAGGCATATCTAAAAGTACCTAGTGAAGCTTACTTATCATTTTAGAGGGATTTTATTTCTTTTTGGTTCATCATTGCACTGTGTAACCAAGGGAAACAATATCAATGGCCTTGTATTTTATTTATTTTTTAAATTTTATTTTTTATTTTTTAACTATGAATATGAATTTTAACTAATTGCTCCACTAATGTATGTGCTACAAATTTCTATTATTATTATTTTTTTTTATTTAAAGAAATTATTATGTTTTTTGGCGTATTTTTTTTTAACCATACAAATTATAAACTATATTTCTATTTGTAATTTGTTAGTAATTACTCTAAACATGTTTAAGCTGTTTATTGAAAAAAAATTAAGTTTTAAACCTTAATAACAATTTCAGAAGACTAATTATCAATTTACTAGAATAAGGGCTATTTTGGGAGTTGAGTATTAGGGCTCTACTAAACCATCGAATTCCTCTCTTATCCAATCCTTACAATCCCTTCGAAAAATCCTCAATTCTCCTTACTTTATAGCAAATAAAATGATCAAACTCCAACGAAATATCAATCCTTCCATTATAAACTCCTTTACAACCCAAACCCACTAGTTTCCAACCTTACTTTCACTTCTCTTCCTTATAACAATATGAGACACCTGAAAAGAAGATGGTCTCGTAGCTTTATGATTTTGAAATATGATTGGACTGTCATCAATGGGTAGTTTCGTTTACTTGTATTTTTTATATACTGCTGTAAATTTAATCAGATATTTTTTTAGAGCTAATATTATTGAAATGAGTTACTATACATCTAAATAACTGAAGATTCTAACCTTTTTTGGTTCTTATGATCAATGTTCATTTAAGTTATGGATAGTATATGAATTTTATTTTTAATGATTAGCACGATTATTAAACAGGTATGGTCTGTTTATATCTTCAGAATATTTCTTGATATTAATTTTTAGTTAAATTTAAATAGTTCATTGACGTAGAACTTGTAAAAAGACGAGACATTTTTTTAATCTTTTTCAGATAATTTTTTTTAAAATAATATTTTACTCAACTCTAGCGAATAGAACTGCTATAACTTCTGACTATTAGAACACTTAAGAGGAAAATAGCCAAACTTCCAAAAAATAATTTATAATTTATTACATTGTTAACATGATTATAAAAAGGTCTCTTTGGACTTGTGGAGTTGAGCTTTGGAATTCCAAAAAACTATCGAATTGTTCTCGTATCCTGTCCAAAATCCTTTGTAAAATCAATGTTCCACACCAAAAACAAAAAAAAAATAAAATAAAATAATCATGTTCAATATTTTATATCTTGCCTGTTTGGCCAGAACTATATATCAAAATTTCCGTGATAAACCACCTCACCACCGAAACTCACTTGTTTCTAACCTCACTTCCTCTTCAGTTCCTGATAATATTTATGACGACTGAAATGATAATGGCCTCGAAACCTTTGACTCTATAAATGTTATTTGAGTATCTTATTGGAGACCTACCAATGGATTGAATCTCCACAAGATAGTAGTAAAACTCCCATCAGATATATTAGTTTTATATTTTATTTCAAAATCATACATAAAGACCTTAATGTTCCCTATGTAACCGATCTAGCCCGAACCAGATATCACTCCTTCAATTATAAACTCTCTAACCCCTCAACCCTCTAGTTTCTAATCTTACATTCTCTTCCATTCCTGACAATCCTCCGAGGCCCCTGAAAAGAAGATGGCCACTAGACCACTACACGCCTGTAACACTCCAATTTAACTTAGATCAGATTTACTAAATGTATTATAATGTACAGTTGTAAATAGCAATAAATAAATATTTAAAAA
>NW_027111257.1:96953-107623 GCF_000696795.3 Halyomorpha halys | reverse complement strand
AAAATCATACATAAAGACCTTAATGTTCCCTATGTAACCGATCTAGCCCGAACCAGATATCACTCCTTCCATTATAAACTCTCTAACCCCTCAACCCCCTAGTTTCTAATCTTACATTCTCTTCCATTCCTGACAATCCTCCGAGGCGCCTGAAAAGAAGATGGCCACGAGACCACTACACGCCTGTAACACTCCAATTTAACTTAGATCAGATTTACTAAATGCATTAAAATGTACAGTTGTAAATAGCAATAAATAAATATTTAAAAAAAAAATTATTTCATTAAAAAAATAAATAAATCTTTACTGCTACAACCTATGAAGAGTCAGGGGTCCAATTCTTGTAAACAAAGTACTGTAAACGGTTGTGTAAGGAGGTGATTTGCTTAGAATCTCAATTAGGGGTACCCACTTTAATGATGCTGGTTGGCTCCCGAACTCAGAGTGTTGACTCACGGCTACATTGAAACAGAAAATTATTTTATTATTAACATACACCATTTTTGACCATTTTATTCTCAACCTTTATTTTTTAAAAAAATCTCCAACGTTTCGGCCCTCAGGCCATTCTCAAGGAGACAACCTTAAAAACTGATGTCACTGTTTTTAATCTCATTTGCAGGCTAATTGTCATGTCACAATATAATTTTTTTATATCTTAAATTTAAAAATCCTTTTATAGAACAAAATCTCCTCTTTTTCACTTATATTTGATTATATTATGTATTAATTATTATTAAAATATAAGTGAAAAAGAAGAGATTATGTTGTATAAAAGTATTTTTAAATTTAAGATATAAAAAAAAGTTATATTGTGACATGGGCAATTAGCCTGCAAATGAGATTAAAAAAAATGAAATCAATTTTTAAGGTTGTCTCTTTGAGAATGGCCTGAGGGCCGAAACGTTGGAGAGTTTTTTTAAGAATATAGGTTGAGAGTAAAGTGGATCAAAATTGGTGTATGTTAATAATAAAATAAACCACTCTCAAACAACCATATAATAAATAATTAAGAAAATTATTATCTGCCGTATCCGGCTTCTTGAAGTTAGTAACACAGTGCTCTACCACTGAGCTGCCTACTCCAACATATTTTATTTGATACAACTGTAAATTTCAATAAAAAAATTAATTATTTTATTTTACTTTATTCCCTTAAATTTCTGTTTTTTAGGTAATTTTCCTTACAATTATCTGATTTTATGAAGCATTTATTTTTCAAGGATATCTTTATTCACATTGCTGGTGAGAGGAGGTGAAATAAAAGTTGATAATTATTATCTATTCAGAGATGATGCTTGTTTCTCCCGTACGTCTTTTAACGTTTCATCGAAAATTTCCGATTATTTACTCAATATTTTACGTTTTGAAAATATCAATTGTAAATAATCATCATATTAAAGACAATATCTTACTCTAACTTATTTTTTAAGTGATACAAAAATTATTTAATAATTTAGATCAATGTTTGTAAGATAAATTCTTCTTCTTTCAGTTATTTATTGTTAAATTTCAGTGACGGTACATAAAATATTTATTTTGCCAATTTATTTTCTAAATGTCAAACTGGCGGGACGGTAATAGACACAGAAAGATTAAATATACGACCCCAGATTGCTACCCACATAAAGACAGACACTTTGCATATCAGAGAATTATTCATGGCCAGTAAAAGTGTTACTTGCTCTTGGCATACTTCGAAGAGATAAAACGTTTTTATTAAACTTTCGAAGTGGTTAGAAGTTCAATCTATTGAAAGTGGTTAACTGAAAAAAAATAAAAATAAATAATAAAAAAAATAACTGTAAATTTTATATATGCAAAGATAATAAAATAAAATTCTGTACCATTGAAATACGTGGAAGGTAAGGCGTTCATACAATCATACAAGGAGGTGATTTATTCAAAATCACGCTGAACTGATTTTTCAAAATTAAGAGAACCCAATTTATGAAGGCTGATTGAGCCCAAGGAGGGCTCTCTAACCACATAGACGGGCAAAAATTAGCTATAGTTGAAACTAATTGCTAAAATTGCCATGGATACCATATTTATTCATCAATGGTTCATTCATGAATAAGGGAATAAGGGTCGTATCCATAGCTAAATTTTGCTCTATAGTGCCTAACCATAAGTTTGCCTGAAGGCTTAAGTAACTGTTAACGCCATAATATAATTACGTTGTAAATAATTGTAAATAGTATTGTTAGTATTCAGTTTTATAGTTTTAGTTATATAATTTTATTAGTTATATAGTTTTATTAGTATTTAATTTAGTTACATTTATTTTTATTTGTATTGTTTTATTTAGATTTAGTTATTTGAAAAGAAAAATGTGTAATTATATTTGTATGTAATAATGAGTAATAGAGACAGTTGCTAGAGGTGATCATTGTTGCTAAGATGCGTCACCTAGCAACGGACCGACCATCTTAGTTTTTTTTAGAGCAGTTGCGACTAATTAGTGGCCCTGATAGCGTCCTCAGCAGCCCTGTCTGCGTTTGGTTGATAACTTGATAATTTGATAGTTCGGACATTTTTAGTGAGTTAGTGAGTCATTACAGTTCGGAACCAGACCTTTTCTGCGTTTCTGGCCCTTGAGTGCAATATGAGTTGTTGCTAATCAATCGACTCGTATAATTAATAAAAACAACTAGACTCTGTATGCCCTCAATGAGTGCCAGTGTAGCCAGCCATCTTAGCTTTTGGGACATCGAATGTTTGTAAGCCATTGCACCAACTTTGGACCAGTTTGAGAGTTGCAGCGGAGTATTTAGCAATGAAGCTTCTACCAGCACATCTCGACAAGCAAAATATCTTCCTCTGACCTATCGGAGTGGATTAACCTTTTGACCTAGTGGACTAACCGTCGACCAGTATTTATTTTACATATTATTTGTTTATTTGTAAATTAGTTTATTTTATTTTAATTTTCATAATTTATCTAATTTTATTTTTATCTGAAAGGCCTTTTATTTTTACTTGTATATTTTGTTTATGACAGTTTTAGTTTTGTTTTATACCATGTTTAAATTGAACCAAATAAATGTTTAATCCGAGCCAGTTTGTTTTTTGTTCATTTTTAAAGCCTTCCAACAAAAAGACATAGTCGATTTGAGGTAGCTTTAACAGTAACAGAATATATAATTTTCAGCCTGTTTTCAAATAGCTATTACAAATCAACATTTTAAATAAAAAATAACCTATCTACTAGAAATAGTGCTGTAATCATTTTTTTATAATTACTTTGCAACAGGAGAGGTATATGACTTTAAAGGGCTTATACGAGTTTTGATGTTAAACCTCATTTTAAAACTTATTTACGTTCATTTCTTCGTGAAATTCCGATAAAAATTAATATTACTTAATATATTAATTAATATGTGTTTTCAAACCGAAATTATATATTTGAATTATTAAGACGAAATCCATCTACAGGAAGAGTAAACAAACTTTTTTTTAAATATTTATTTATTGCTATTTACAACTGTACATTATAATACATTTAGTAAATCTGATCTAAATTGAATTGGAGTGTTACAGGCGTGTAGAGAAACTACCCATTGGTAGCACTCTAATAACATTTTACATTGGCTGGTCTCGTGGCCATCTTCTTTTCAGTCGCCTCGGAGGATTGTCAGGAATAGAAGAGGATGCAAGGTTAGAAACTAGGGGGTTTGAGTGGTTAGGGAGTTTATAGTAGAAGGAGTGATATCTGGTTATATATGTATAATTTTATTTGTGACAAAGTAAGGGGCATTGAGGATTTTATGAAGGATTTTGGACTATAAGGATCGGATACGAGAGGAATTTAAGTGCGGTTTCCTGTCTTTTCAGTCTTGTCTGAGGATTCCAGGTTAATCGTTTGTCCAGATGTAGTCCAAGGTAGCGGATCTGTTCGACATGGGTAAGAGTAACATTAGTAAATGAAACTGTAGGGCAGTCGGTAGGTTTACGAAAACAAAATTTGCCTTACCTATGTGGTACCCGCTCCCAAATATTTCTATGATTGAAGTTTTATTATTATATAAGAGTTTATATATCAAGTTCTATGCTCAATTTGTCATAGATAATTCAGAAATATTTATTACTGTATAGGTAAAGAAAGGTAAATTATTCTCTTGGAGGCAATTTCTGTTTTTAACTTTCAAGTTGCTATACATGGAATATGAGCGTGATTCTGACCAAATCACCTCCTTGCACACCGTAAGGGAAAGTATTGCGATCGTGAAAATTTTTCAATTTACGTTTTCGTCGATAATACTTTTTGTGATGTTCCCAAAGTCAAAATAATCATATCTGGGCGTGGGACTGCATTCGTATTTGTTATATTATTGGCAAGAATATACTTGATATTAATTATTCCAATCTCCAGAAACCCTAAAATACCGATTATTATACCAACGGAATTATAAAAGATTTTAATTTAAAAAAAAAAAACTCTAGCCAAAAACTTTCTTTTATTTAGGGCAGTATTTTTAAGTAGCTTTAATTATTTTTTTTAGAAATATAACCATCTCGTATAGTTGGTAACAATAAACAGTGGATATATCTAAAATATGAACAAATTTTCCTATTTCCATGTTTTCTATGGGAATAGTCAGATTTAACTTTCACCTCTGGACATACGGAGTTGAGCTTTGGGGCTCTACTAAACCATCAAATTCCTCCCGAATCCAATCCTTATAGTCTAAAATCCTTAATGCTATTTATTATATATATATATTACTTTGTCACAAATAAAGTCATCCATCAGGACCTCAATGTTCCATATGTTGCCGATTTGGCCAGAACCAGATACCATTCCTTCCATGATAAACTTCTCAACCACATAAATCCACTTGTTTCTAACCTGGCTTCTCCTTCATTACCTAATAATCCTCCTAGGCGTCTGAAAAGAAGATGGCCTCGAGATCTTCTCCTCTAGAAATGTTATTGGAGTTCTATCAGTGGGTAGATTCTCCACATGTTTGTATCATGTCACTATGTCACCTACAGCAAATTTACTTGTTGAATATATGTGTATACAGTTGTAAATAACAATAAATAAATTATTAAAAAAAAAAAACTTTCACCTCATCAATAAATGAAAACTATTTTCATCCTGTATCAAATATATACATACATATATTATATTTGCTAAAATAATTATGAGTAATAATATTTAAAACTAGATTTTTATGTGAGCGAGCTTTTGAATATATATTACATTTACATGCATATGAAATCTGTTCACTTAAAAAAACAAAACAAGAGGTTGGAGATTAATATAATCCCGATTCGTCCTGTTGAAATGTTTTTCCTGCAACAGATTTCCATAATCCAATGAAAATACAGAACACAGTATACACAGAATTGGAATGGAAGAGTGCAGCTGAATCCGATTCCTATTGGATGTGTTAAAAGTATCAACTGGCAATAATACTGCCTACACTTCGATATAGATCCTGAATTTTTTGTGTGTGTAAAAATAGATTTTTTTAAAAAAAAGTTTAGGCTGTAAAAACTAAAAAAAAAAAAGGAGATATTTAATTTAGTGTCACTAACAGCTTATCGACGCTTAAGCTGTGATATCTCAAATTCCGAAAAAAATTTATATATATTCCATTTTTTTTTCTTCCCTCCTTTATTAAATTTATAAATGCCTATCTTGGGTTACTGCTTTCCAGTTTTCTGCCTGCAGCTCTTTCGTATCTCTATCCATCTGGTTTATGTCTACGTGGTCTCTTGTCTACTACACCGGTATTCATTGTTCTGTAGAGGCGTCCTGATGGATTGCTTCGAGCAACATATTCTACCAACTTAATCTCCATGCCTTCATATCTTGAGATATTGATTGATCAGTCTCTGCAAGCAGTTCTTTTTTCAAATAATAAATATAATAAAAAAACTGAAGATTTAAATATATATATATATAAAATATAAAAGCGTGATTCCATACTCATTTAGTCTCAAATATTGGTTTCGTAAGTACCTATATAACTTTTTCTAACCTATTAACTCTTTAAAAATTACTTAAAAATGAAGTGTTAATTTTTATGACTGGGATACATTTTTTTTTTAGATTTACAATATATCATAACTTAATTGACATTATATTTCAATTGAGAAGTGCCTCTTGGATATAATTTCACGTTGTATAATTTACAATGCAATTTAATAAATAATAATGAATATTAATTATTCGCAATCGAAATTAGTCAATATATAGGGCTATTAATATAAATAATATCGGGTTAGTATGTGAAGGTTTCTCGAGATCAGAATAATGAATGTCAAGTATGTTCATGCTAATAATACGCGCAGATAGATGATTTTCTGAGATTTGAATATTTTGGCTTTGGGAACCTCAAAACATATTTTCGTCGAAATTTTTAACGATCGTAACTCTTTCTCTTACTGTATATTCCATAAAAAAAATAATAATAAAAAATCTGTACCACTAAAACCTATGAAAAGATCAGGGATGTAATAATTTGTAAGGAAGCACTGTTACTAGACCAACGGTTGTGCAAGGAGGTAATTTGGCCAGAATCATGTTCATGTTCAATGTATAGATAATTGAAAGTTAAAAACACTAATTGACTTCTTATTGATCATAATTAACCTTTCTTTATTATTGGAAGATTATTGATTGACCGTGTGTACAGATGAAAGGAATATGGTCCGGGTGCGGTCAAAAAAACGCAAATAGTAGAATTATACTATTTTATTGAGCCAACGTTTCGCCCCACGTTGCAGGGCTTCGTCAAGGCTGTTTTGACGGCAGTCAAAAATAAAATGAAAAATCACTTTATTTTTGTAGGCTCAATAAAATAGTATAATTCTACTATTTGCGTTTTTTTGACCGCACCCGGATCATATTCCTTTCAACTTTCTTTATTATATGTTATATAACCTATATACCTTTCTTTATTATATGTTAATGGTGTGTATATTTTCAGATTATCTATGAAATCTCGACAAGCATTCAGATTTTAATTTTCTTTTCGATTATAAACTTTTTTTACCTCATAATATTTAAAAAAAAAACAGTGTTAACAGAAATTATAGTTGTATAAGATTGTAGTAAGATGGCCCTGGAGTTCGAGAAAGGAACAAAACTAGTGGAAGAAACTATTTATTTTTGCTAAAGTTTCGCCCCACTTTGAAGGGCTGAATCGTTTTGGTTGCTCAATGGAATATGCAATGTAGGAGTATCCAGATGAAGCCCTACAAAGTGCAGAGAAACGTTAATAGTTTTTCTGATATTTTGTATAGCCTTTTAGACCATCTTTATAAAATAATTTTTATACGATTAACTATCAACCTTAAAATGAACCAGGATTAGCTACATCTCAAATTAGGGTGGTATGATGATGTTATATGTGAGAGTTGTATGGTAATACAACTCTTTAAAGATAAACTTTTTATAAACATTAATATTATTTTTATTTAAAAGGAGTTATAATGTGAGTTTAAATGAATTGTGAAAATAAAGCTGTGATTATAGTTTCATAAATAAGTATTCAGTAAAAAAAATTGAGATTAAACAAAAGAGGGCCTCTATGTTTGCAACTCCACCTGTAGATAATTTTATATATTAAAGAACAACTTAGAACTAATCAACACGGCATCTCCCGTTATCAACAAGTCGTTACTCACAAATAGGAACTGTGATAAGAGACGGATCGCCAGGTGCTAGGTTGTGGTTGTCCCTGCTAGAATCAGGTTGATACAAAATCGGGTCAGGTTGGCATTGGTCCAGGTGGCCCCCCTCCGTCAATGAATTTCCGATCCCGTGGAGTTCCAAGCCCCATCCCCTCCCCCCGGCTTTGCAATTTACAGTATCGACGCTGTCATTGGAGGATTAGCCAGCTTAATACAGCTCTGATTAACTCTACATATTACTTCCCCTTTATCGCCATTGACGACACCTAGCGCTAAATGGTTATAAACTGTAACAACACAATTTGCCATTAGCCATTGAACATAAATAGGAACATGACTAAAAAGTGTACGCCATTTTGTTTTTCTCTAAATCTACCAAAAAATAAATAAATAAATATTTTTTTATGAATTATCTCAATTTATCCAGGGTGAAAATATTTTTCATTTATCAATACGTAAAAATAAAATCTAACTATTGAAATTGGGAAATTATAATTTTTTCATATTTTACATTTATTGTTTATTGCTATCAATAATGAGATATCGTTCTTTTTTTAAAAATTAAATAATACTTAGTTATAATTATAATTAAAGCTACTTCGAAATACTGCTATTAGTCCTAAATAAAAGACATTTTTTGGAAAGAATTTTTTTTTTTGGTATAAATCTTTTATTTTATTTTGGTATAATAATACTTATTTTAGGGTTTCTTGAGATCGGAATAATAGGTGCCAATTATGTCCATACCAATAATACAATATTGGAATATAATACAATATTGGGGTTTCATCCCACTGGAAAAGTGGGGCGAAACGTTGGAAAATAAATAGTTGTAAACTATTTTTATTTCTCTTTTGACCGCAACCCTGACCATCTCCCTATATATCAATTTTTACGGTCAACTATACATACATATATACAATAATACAATAGTTTTACAAATCGAAGCCGAGTAAATACGAATGCGGTCGGACAAGTATATAGATCATTTTGTGAAATTTGAATCTCTTTACTTCGAGGAACTCAAAACATGTATTTTCGACGAATATTTTAGTTTGAAATTTTTTACGATCGCAATACTCTCTCTTACTGTAGGTGTAGTACTTTGTAACGAAGTATTGTTACTACACCAACAGTTGTGCAAGAAGGTGATTTGAGTTCAATCTATAGATACTTGAAAGTTAAAAACACAGATTGACTCATTATTGGGAATAATTTACTTCACTTATAGAATTTAGTTGTTAAATAAATATAAAATTTTGAAAGATTTATTACTTTAAAATTGAATTTTAAAAAATATATCAGTACATATATTTATTTTCAGATTATTTTTGAAATTCCGACCAGCATTGAAATTTTAATTTCCATTTCGATTAATTAATTAAATTTGACTGCCATATTTTATCTAACGTCAAAAAAAAAGGGAAAAGGTTTTAATTGAGGAATAAAAAATATTTATATGTATATATAAATAAGTTAACCGTAAAGATTTAAATATTAGAAGATGGTCAGGGTTGCGGTCAAAAAAAGAACAAATAGTTTAAAAAATAAAATAAAACTGAGAATATTACAACAATAAGGTAATTTAAGCTAGGATAAATATTATGTAAAAATAAAGTGATAGGAAATTACATATAAATAAAAGGAAGGAAGACATAAAATAGTATCAGTGATACTAGTATATAAGTAAATAAAATAGTATCAGTGATACTAGTATATAAGTAAATAAAATAGTATCAGTGATACTAGTATATAAGTAAATAAAATAGTATCAGTGATATTAGTATAATAGTATACTGATACTATTTTATGTCTTCCTTCCTTTTATTTATATGTAATTTCTTATCACTTTATTTTTACATAATATTTATCCTAGCTTAAATTACCTTATTGTATCTTATTGTTGTAATATTCTCAGTTTTCTTTTTTCTTTTTGTATCTTTTTAGCCCTGATGAAGCCCTGCAAAGTGTGGCGAAACGTCGGACATTAAAATAGTTTTAAAGTATTTGTTCTTCTTTTTTTTTAGCGCGACCCTGACCATCTTCTTATAAATAAAAAAATATTATTATTATTTTTTTATAGTAACTCTGAGAGTATTGAACTTAAGTGTATACCCAGAAAGAAGTATAGACACTAAACTAAAACAAACATCTGGAATAGGTCAACTATTGTAAGAAAATATTGCATTTGTACTTTCTATATCGCAACCAATCTAACTTCCTATACTAACTTTTTTTTTAGAAGGGTGGGAAAATAAATTGCTTTTTTCATGATACACAACAAAAACCTAATAGAACTAAAATATATCAATGTTTAAGGAGAAGGATTTCGCCCCACCTGTTTCTATAATCGGTATTGGGGGTATTGTAGTAGTTCCGGAGTTTGATACAAGAAATCTATCTCATAAAATATGTTTCAACATATTATTTCAAAAATTTCTATCACTCTGACACGATAACGAGTTCTTGGTGGTTCTAAAACGAAGAAATTAAATATAGGCTCATTCCATATTAAATGTCCGTTTTTATTATTACAGAAATTATAAATGGGGCGTTCAGACCACTTTTTGCTCCACTACTTTAATTTACGTAAGTTGCAGCTTGCAGAGGTAATTCCTACCTACTGCAGTGGCAACCTGTTTCGATTAGGGATAACAGTGTCTATCTATCTTAGCTAGTTAAAGCGTGTCAGTTTATATATTCACTTTTTTTATCACCTATCTTTATCTATTTCACGTGTATTTCATCATCTCTATCTACTTCATCAATTCACCTACCTACCTAACTTCTATCTTTTGTCAATCTACATTTTCATCTCTGCATGTCTCACCTATTCTTTATAAATATGTTTCTGTAACCAGTTATTGTAAATAATAAACTAGTAGGAATTTTAATTTATAACCGTTGTCTCCCCTTTTTAACCGGAGCTCTGTAGGTAATTTTATTTTTTAGTATTACGTATCCAATTAGGATTTTTTAATTTTTATTTCTCTCTCTCCATCTCTCTCACTCTCTCCCTC
>NW_027111257.1:95259-96716 GCF_000696795.3 Halyomorpha halys | reverse complement strand
CTCCCTTCCTCTCTTGGCATTATACTCGGCAACCCTAGCAGCGAGAAACATCACCAAGACTTTCTGGACATGGTTTTATAATAATGACATGCGATGGTGGTTTGAAAAAATTTTGGCTAGCGACACAGATTTAGTAGCTATTAACGACGATGAACTTAGGTTTACTGTGGAAGAAAACCGTTACCAAATTGTCAAAGGTCTTGCAGTTCAACTAAATATAAAGTGTATCGACAGTTTCTCGACATTCGAGGAACATTAATAAACCGAAAAAAAGGTAGATCTAAGGGTACCTCATAAACATAATGAGCGGCAACACTGATGAGTACTGCGACATGTATTTCAATGGTTATTGGACCAAAAAAAAAAAAACAGCATTTTCTCGAAAGGATAATCACGTGTGATGAAAATTCGATTATATATAACAACAGGCATCGGTCCTGTCAGTAGTTCCGACGAAATGCTGTGACACATGCCAAGCCCAAATTTACATCCAAAAAATTATTAGTTGCTGTGTGGTGGGCATTGACAGCAATAATTCATTTCTCCTTTTTATTCAGAGGCAAAATCATCTCATGCACATGATATTACAACCTGCATTGGTTAATTCGGAAGGAACCTATAATCTTACACGACCTTATGTTTCATGACTGACAGTGAAATAACTAAACGAGCTAGTAACACAGTGCCTTACCGTTGAGCTAACCGTTCCATCTATATAAAATTGCAAAATAGCAGCTACTCTATATAGGTTTTTTTGTATAAATATAATGTTAACGGAAATTCAAATTGTAAAAGTATATATTGAAACAGCATCAACTGAAAGTAAATATTTTTTTTCTCTTTCATAAAAGGTAATCAAGAAGAAAGAGTTAGGGGGGTGACAAGAGGAACAATATTTACTTAGAGTGCTTCTTACCTCTGATTTGGAAGATATCGATGGCTCACTTCACTGTAGTGCTTTGTACATTTCCACTAACTTTACGAAAAATACAATTAAAATCTCTTTTAGGAAAATTAATAAATTATTTGTAATTTTCCTAAAAGAGATTTTAATTTTATTTTTCGTAAAGTTAGTGGAAATGTGTTTTGCAGCATTTTGAAGATATTTTCTATAAATATTTTTTTAATATCATTAAGAATGTTGATTTTTTATTTTTCGAAATTTTTTATTTCTTGCTATCACTATGTAAATATTTATTTAAAAAAAAAATTAAAATATGTACCGCTACAACCTATGAAGGGTTAGTGCTATATAAGGAAGTACTGTTACTAGACTAGGAAGTGAATTTAGTGACATTCGACCAGCCAATTAAGGGTACCCGATTTATGAGGCTGAATGGACCCCAGAAGGGAGGGCTCCAAGCCCCACAGGGTTGATTCACGGCTACAGTGTAACAAAAAACAATTTTGTACATAGTTATAACACGTGTTTGAATAAATATTTACACATTAATAAT
>NW_027111257.1:92026-95126 GCF_000696795.3 Halyomorpha halys | reverse complement strand
TAATTTATTTTTAATCCAGGTAATTATTTTTCATTAAATTCTTATTGATGTGTTGCGTATTTGATAAATTTTATTATTTTTTTAAATAAGTTACTTTATTTATTAAAATTATTGTTGATTTCATTTTGTATTTAAGTAAAATATTTAATATTATGAAATTTACTACAGTAACGTATGAGTATAAAGTAGAGAGAATTATAATGTAAATTTTTTTTTAGATTCATATTTATTTTATAAAATATAGTCAACATTTAAAAAAAACAAAACGTGAATATCTTAAGAATCTCTTTTTCTTATTTATTTATTATTCCTACTGTGTGTATCATTATTCGACGAATATTTACGAGGTAGTTATGCAGTTCCTTAGGAATAATAAATTTAAAAAAATGATTGGAGAAGTTTGTCGGGGGGTGCGGTCAGCAAAGAACAACATAAATAAGCAAAACCATATTTATTTATTTTATGCCGACGTTTCGACCTGAGTTTCAGGTCTTCATCAGGGGTTGTGGCGTAGAAGGTAGGCTAGCAACTCGTTAATCCAAGTAATTATTTTTCATTAAATTCTTATTGATGTGTTGCGTATTTGATAAATTTTATTATTTTTTAAAAATAAGTTACTTTATTTATTAAAATTATTGTTGATTTCATTTTGTATTTAACTCAAAAGGAGTTGCTAACCTACCTTCTACGCCACAACCCTTGATGAAGACCTGCAACTCAGGTCGAAACGTCGGCATAAAATAAATAAATATGGTTTTGTTTATTTATATTGTTCTTTGCTGTCCGCACCCTCCGACAAACTTCTCCAATCATTAATCTACGGTCAACTATCTACACCTCATTAAAAAAAAAAATGATGATATAGTTTCTGAGCTAACAAAACTGTTTGCAGGAATATATCTGTGTATTGTAGATATATATTTGTAATAGCTTCCTAATATTAAACCTATAAAAACCCGAACTCGGAGTCTAACTGTTGTTGGTAAAATAAAACATACATTTCCATATACAATCCCTGAATAACATACTTATTTTAACCTCTACTCTTTTCCAGTCGTCATTTAATTTTATTTTAAATTCAATTTAATGGTTACAGTTTATTTTTTCTTTATGTATTTTTCTTCCTGATAATCGAGAAACAAATCTCATTATTAAAAAAAAAAAATAATACATAAAAACGGACTTTACTGGTTTTGGAATTCTAAAATCTAAATTATAGTAATGAATTCTACTATAGTAATGAAACATATCGTAGATTCAAAGAAAGAAAAGAAATTCAGAAGGAGTCGAGAAAGATTTATCTGACAGATATGGTTAGCTAAAAACAAGTCAGGATAAAGTTTCACTAAAGTGAGTAAACTTTTCTTTTAGCCTCTGGGGAAGGTTGGGAGGAAAGGATCTGAAGATGTCACTGGAAACTGCTATATATTGCTAAAAGGTTTTCTCTTCGGCATCCGATAAAAATGAGAGGTCTGTAGGTAGAGGTAGCAAACCGTGGCTTTTAAGTCATAAATCTGAAATATTTTACCTGTCAAATACTTTTGTTTATTATTATTTTTTAAAAAAGAAATATAATAGATAAATAAATAATATATTTTTGTGGTATATTATTAGTAATTAAAAACCTTTGTAATCGACCATAAAACATATAACGGACTAGAGTTTGTCCGTTATACAGAGAAATCTGTTAAGAAAAAGTTAATTTAAAAATAGCATAAAAAATAAAATGAAGCTGTGATACATCTCAAGTCTGAAAAAAAGAAAAATATGATTTTGAAAAATTAAAATTTTGTTTACATGCACAGAACGAACGCTGTATGCACTCATCCTGATGTACTCATACACTTTTTAAATACTGGCTACACAAAAACTTAATATCTATTAGTGTGTTCAATATCTGGGAATTATGTAATTAAGAGTTTGTGTATTCATATGCACATATTTGGTGAAATGTGTCCGTTAGAAAGGAGTTGTGATTGGGAACCTATCCCCATTGGGGGTGAAGGTGTAATAGTGCATTCATTTTGTTCCTTGTCGGCCAGTACTTTAATATTATGTCCGTTAAGAGGGAGTTCGGTTATAGAGGGGTGCCGGTTAAGAAAAGTTTACTTAAATTTAAGAATCAATCAATTTTTAAATTACATACATTTACATTTACATGACTAAAAAAATGTCCTGTTTAGATTTACCTAGTTGAGTTTTGGGGCTCTACTAATTTACCAAATTATCTAATCCTTACAATCCTAAATCCTTCAAAAAATGTCAATTACTTTGTCAGAAACAAAATACTTTATAATGACTCAATGTTTCCATATGTTGCCGAAATCGCCAGAACCAAATATCAATTCTTCTATGATCAACGCCTCAATCAACCAAATCCACTTGTTTCTGATATTTCTTGCTCTTTAATCCTTAATAATCCTCTAACACTTATGAAAAGAAGATTATCTCGAGACCTTCTAATTTTTTAATATTATTGTATTTCTACCAATGGTTCCATTCTCCACAAGTCTGCATCATGTCATTGTAATTGGTCCCAAATTTTGTCAATTGATTTTAGCGGTAAATAGTACAAATAGGGATTAATAAAAACATTATTGTGTAAGTGCATCAGTTGTTGACAGGTCCACATTTATTTTTAAATATTAATAGTTCAGTGCTAACAACCGTTTTAAATTTTGCTAGTCCTATCAATCTTAAGTCCAGGTTTTCCTACTTCCATCAGAAGCTTATCTAACATTCTAATCCCTTGGCCAATTTCCTATTCAGTCCCAACCGTCCCTATAATCCTTCCAGAAGGTTGAAACGGCATTGGTCCCAAGACATTTTGTGAATTACGGTTGGAATTTTGGCCATAGCCAACTTCTTCACTGAAGTCATGAGTGTATGCGGCTGAAGCACTCGCACTGTCTCAAATGGCTCTGAATATCAGTGACGCGGCTAGGAGTGAAGTGCTGGGATCTCTTAGAGTCTTGCCTTACCTTCCTTATGCTGAGTGGCAAGGCTTGGCTCGGAGTTCCCCAGGCAAAATATATTACATAGATGTGGATTTAATTTTTTGTTACTTAAATTTAATTTTATTTGCCTTGTGCTGAAATTA
>NW_027111257.1:85598-91976 GCF_000696795.3 Halyomorpha halys | reverse complement strand
TTTTTTTTTTTTTTATAAATTAAAAATCATGTTTCTGAATAATTATATACTTCAATAATGTTTCTGAATCATTATATACTTAAATTATGATTCAGAAACATCTTTTTATTGAAATTAAGACATGATTTTATGAAAACTATTATAAAATTAATAATTAATTTAATATTAAGTCTTGTAAAATCTTTTCATTAAAAAAATAAATGTTCATTTCCTTCATGGAATAAAAAATGAATTGACAAAAATGTAAGATATTTAGTAAGTTTTATTTACAAACTTGATACAAGAGATATAGCTTATGTGTTGATATATAAATAATCATATTAGTTCATTTCTCTGCTTCATGTTAAATACTTCCCAACGGAAACCTCCGTATAACGGACCAAATCATATTCCCAGTGGGTATTATTAATATTACAGTTTCACCGTATTTATAGATCACTTTCAAAAGAGAAAACTGTCTGCCGCAACGGGATTTCTGAAATTAATTAGAGAATTGATTGTAATGCGGTATGGCATATCCGTTGCGCCTTTTTTAGTTATTTCAATTTATATGAGGTACTCTGTCGTAAAACATTTATACTAGAGAAATGTAAATTTTCATAATGTTAAAATGTTTGTTAATTACAAAGCTAATATCTAAGTTTAATACTTTAAACTAGGAGTCACATACGATAGTTCAAGGTCATCATTATACCTTTAAAATACAAAGTTCCTATAGATTCTGTCTAAAATCTATGAAATTAAATTAAAGATTTGTCTATACTATGAATGTTAGTTCCTATCTTCTACGACCGAGTATGTCAAATGAGTAAAAATGGCATCAAGCCATAATTTTTTTTTTTATTTATTTATTGATATTTACAACTGTATAAAAAATACAACAAGTAAATATATATTTCTTTATTATTATTAATTTAAAATTTTTTTTATTTTCTTTAGTTCTATTTCTATATATTTTGTATGAATGAATATTTGAACACCAATACTTAATGCCTCTAATTTGTGGCAGATTGTATTAATTCTCTTCAATAAATTTTTTTTTACAAGAAAAATCAAGTTGTATGATTGATATGACTGGTGAGCTTACCCTAGGTCAGGGTTATTAAATTAACTAGTTTCTGATAATTATTTTAGAACATATAGGTTAAATATTCTAGCACTATTTATTTCTTCTAGCACCAAGTTTGCCAATATTAGAATTTTTTTTCATTTTGTTTATATTTATTTTTATCCTTTTTATAATCTAAATAGTTTTAATGGAACGCAACAGCCAACGCAAGTCCGACGTACACTATGTTCACCTTTCTGGAACAGACAAGCGTGTGAATACTCACTTGTTCGTTTAACATGTATTTAAGGCAAGTAGCAACAATTTGGATTTGGCTTAAAGCTTATAGTTTTCATAAGAATCTACAGAACTGTATTTACGAAATGCATAATTAACATAAAGAGAGTATTTTATGTTCTAGAGGTTAAGAACTGATTATCTCATAGCAGTGTTCACATTACCTGATTAGAAGAAGTGCTTTGATGTGTTTTATGTACTCACTTAGAAGCTGGTCTGGTTCGGACTGATTCTATCAGTAGCGCTCCAAGTTGCCAACTACTCAGCAACTAATTTGAGCAAGTTCGATGCCTTCGGCTCTTACATTGCTCCATGCCTAGGGTTCCTAATGAATAATGCATTTATTAAGTTATTAAGTACTTGATCCCTGGAAAATATGGCACACTTAAGTTTTAAATTAAAGGAGATTTCAACTATATTTTCAACACAACATCAATTATATACAAACTAATCTTCATTCGTAACCAACCGTCTCAAGAGATCAGAGAGAGGATTTGAAAGATGTTTAAAATATTAACAGATTTTACTCATAACTTTTTCAGATCAGCAGAAGTACTAACACACGACTATATTTGAATTGAGTCACTTATTTTGGGAAAAAATTACATAATGCTGTTCTTAACCGACTAGAAATATCGGTCGACATATGAATACCGTTATTTTATTTCTAATTAATTTTTAATTCAACTTAGTGTGGAATTTTAGATTATTATATATATTTTTTTATGCTACTTTTTATTTATTAACAGATATTACAATCTGCCACACAGTTGTGGTCAATAGGTAATAGTGATGAATGATCTAATGCGTAATAAAATAAAATAAATAAATAAAACTCTTAAAATATATGCAAACAGAAGAATAAACAAAATAAACATAATCAAACTATCTGTATGAAAAATAAATAAATAAAATAATATAGTCTCTAGTCACATTTACACTCTAATATACAATATTTGCACAATCGACCTGAGGATCCCTGAGCCCACTCTATCCCCCACGTGAGAGGGGTAGAGCAGAGCTCAAAAGATCCCAGCGCATCCCTCTCGCCGCATCACTGGTTATTATAAATCAAATTTTTTATAAGATGGCGATGAAATAATAATTTTTTATATAGGAATTTTATTATTTCAGTATTTTCCTTTTTTTTTTACCTTTATTTTATTCTCATTTTCCGTCTTTTAGTGTGTAATTTTCATATATATTTCTCTTTTATCCAATTTATTATTTCTATTTCCATTAATTAGTTCTTACTATTTTTTAAAATTCTGGTTTGTTTATATTTTCAAGGTTTTTCATTCTTATTTTTATTTATTTTATTTCATTTTTATATAAATTTTAATATACTTTAAATCATTTTTAGCCATACCTTATTTAAGTTTTATTTCATTGTCTGTTCTCTTACTTTATTACATTATTTTTTAGCCCAGGTTTTTAGCCCTACAAAGTACGGCTAAAATCGTCCCTTACATCATGCTTTTATGGAAATTATATTTTGTATTACAATAATCTTAGAAGGTATCTTATCAGAAATATTGTCCAATTATTTTATTAGGGATATTGACAGCATAATGTATATGAAAGATAGTTCAACCCCTCCCTCAAAATTCGAAGTTGTACGTATCTACATAAGTTTCATCTAAAAATCATTTTATTTATTTATTTTTTTTTAATGATTTTTAGATGAAACTTATGTAGATACGTACAACTTCGAATTTTGAGGGAGGGGTTGAACTATCTTTCATATACATTATGCTGTCAATATCCCTAATAAGTTTTTTGACATTTCTCCGAAACTTCCTTGTTTTCTTTTAATTTGACACCACAATCACAGTTCGTCCTGTAGATAATTCTAGAAATTCCACATGTCATTCATAAGTTCCTTTTTTTTTTTTTTTATAAATTAAAAATCATGTTTCTGAATAATTATATACTTCAATAATGTTTCTGAATCATTATATACTTAAATTATGATTCAGAAACATCTTTTTATTGAAATTAAGACATGATTTTATGAAAACTATTATAAAATTAATAATTAATTTAATATTAAGTCTTGTAAAATCTTTTCATTAAAAAAATAAATGTTCATTTCCTTCATGGAATAAAAAATGAATTGACAAAAATGTAAGATATTTAGTAAGTTTTATTTACAAACTTGATACAAGAGATATAGCTTATGTGTTGATATATAAATAATCATATTAGTTCATTTCTCTGCTTCATGTTAAATACTTCCCAACGGAAACCTCCGTATAACGGACCAAATCATATTCCCAGTGGGTATTATTAATATTACAGTTTCACCGTATTTATAGATCACTTTCAAAAGAGAAAACTGTCTGCCGCAACGGGATTTCTGAAATTAATTAGAGAATTGATTGTAATGCGGTATGGCATATCCGTTGCGCCTTTTTTAGTTATTTCAATTTATATGAGGTACTCTGTCGTAAAACATTTATACTAGAGAAATGTAAATTTTCATAATGTTAAAATGTTTGTTAATTACAAAGCTAATATCTAAGTTTAATACTTTAAACTAGGAGTCACATACGATAGTTCAAGGTCATCATTATACCTTTAAAATACAAAGTTCCTATAGATTCTGTCTAAAATCTATGAAATTAAATTAAAGATTTGTCTATACTATGAATGTTAGTTCCTATCTTCTACGACCGAGTATGTCAAATGAGTAAAAATGGCATCAAGCCATAATTTTTTTTTTTATTTATTTATTGATATTTACAACTGTATAAAAAATACAACAAGTAAATTTGATCATAATGACATAATGATATGATACAGGATGTAGAGAAACTACCCAGTAGTAGAACTCTAAAAACAGTTTACAATATGTCACGAGGCCATCTTCTTTTCAGGCGCCTCGGAGGATTGCCAGGAATGGAAGAGGAAGCAAGGTTAGAAACTAGTGGGTTTGGGTGGTTAGGGAGTTTATTATGGAAGGAATAATATCGGGTTCGGGCTAGATCGGTTACATAAGGAACATTTAGGTCTTTAAAGCCATAATTAATACTGATACAGTGGGTGACGATACATTATCCTCATACATACCTCCCTTTCACCTTGGATTATCCGTCCCTAACCGTGTTCAGTACTGTCCTAGCGTCTACCAGCTATGATCGTTCCGAGTTCTGCGGACTTGAATGTTTTGTTTTTGTTACCTTCAATTTTTATTTTTATTACCGAATTCATTCAAATTTATTTACTTTCGAATTAATTCATTTCATACACTTCCAATAATATTTACTTTTTTAAAGTAAAAAATTTATTTATTTATGTATTACTTTATTTTACACACTTTGAATAACGTTTCTTACATGTTCAAAAGATTATTTTTTTAAAAGTTTTTCTATTTACAAAAATGTTTGTTGCATTGGTATAAATTGTTTCTCATGGAATAATTAGTCATCCCGTGGATGACTTGTACGAGGAGAAGATGGTTTGGGAGTGCGGTCAAAATGAAACACAAATAAGTTAATGTAATTATTTAATTGTGCCAAAGTTTCGGCTAAAGTTTCTAGCCTTCTTCAGGGCTAAGAACAGAACAAGATAACAACCAATAAGTAGAAAAAATAAAAAAGAAGAAAGAAAATATAAACAGAATGACGTAAAGTGAATAATTTTAAAGAATATAATTAATAAAATGTATTGATGAGAGAAGTGGGAAATAAAATGTATACATAGGTAATGGAACAAGGTTGGTGATATATAAATCCTTTTAGAGTGCTTATTCAGTAATTTAGTTTTAAAAAAACCCGCAAAACAATTATTAATCAACTTACTGGATACACTCATGTAGCTGTATATGCAGGTGACGAAAAAAAAACTTAAAACTATATTTGGCTAAATATTCTATTTGAGGGATGGCACGCATGCATCGCATATCTTATTTGTTATTTTATCTATTGCTTTATTATTTTAATATTTGTTATATAGGGGAATTTGTTGATCAAATGAAATAGGGGTTGTAGAAAGGAAAGAAAAAAAAAGGAATAAATTGAAAAACTTTTAGTTAGTTTGTAGACTGGTATTCATCGTAAAAGAAAAGTAAAAGAAAACTGTGAAAAAAAAATGTTATCTTTCTATTATATTATATCATATAAAAATATGTAATTTATAAATTTGTATATATCCGATCACGGATTGATCAGTATGCTGTGTAATGTAGCAACCCGATGTATTTGGGCAGCATGAATGAATAAAGTATTTCTTTCTCTCTTCTCTCATATAATGCTTGTTTAAATTAAAAGAAATTTCTAAAAATAATATTTTTTTAAAAAGTTTAAACCTTACCGTTTTTTTTTTGTTTTTGTTTACTCAATTCTTTTTCCACTTAGAAAAAAAATGTTTATAGCGATCAGATAATTCTTTAATTAATGAGAAAATTCAAAGATTTATAAAATGGTTAAAATTTCAGATGATGTTAAAATATTGCCTTTAAATGTTTAAGAGGAAATGTAGGAAGTACTGGATAGGAAGGAAGGTAAAAACAGATCAACTGAAGAAGATATCTACAGGTACGGATAAGCCGGATTACGTTCTTCGGAGAGTGATTAAGAGGAATAGAATTCCAGCTCTGTTAACCGAGGTACATTTTATTGATGGTTTCAAGAAAGGGAGTGGTTGATTAAAACCGTCTACCGGACCACTTTCTCTACAATTTTAGAGGTATATATTCATAGTAGTAGTATTTAATTAAACCTTTTAGTACAATATCCGGGGTGAAAAAAGGCAGTTATTTCACCCCAATTTTTTATTACTTAAAAGAAAACTTTGTATAATTACTAGTCAACACTGATGAGTCTGTCAAGTAGAAGGAATAAAAAATGGCGGCTGTTTCAAAACGTTAAAAAAAACTTAATTTTTCATTCTAAGCTTTATATCTAGAAAACGTAGTACATCTTTCACAGTACAATAAATTAACTAAAACATGAGTCCTATTAGCGCTATTTATAGGGTCTTTTTTTAAGCCCGATAGAACTTGAAATTGTAAACAATAACACAAAAAATTA
>NW_027111257.1:81086-85218 GCF_000696795.3 Halyomorpha halys | reverse complement strand
CGTATTGATCTTTCGAATAAAAAAAAAATTTTGATTACAATTTAATTTTTTGTGTTATTTTTTACAATTTCAAGTTCTATCGGGCTTAAAAAAACACCCTATACATTCAATAGTTCAGGATATATTGCTTTCTAAATTGTACCATTTCATAAACAATTCACTGACGAATCAATATTTCGTAAATTTATTTTGAGAGAATATATCTCAGGAACCATAATACGTACAGATATCTGCCAGCACTCAAATTAAAGCTAGTTAAGTGTACTATTAAGTAGTTTATGACGTTTATCATCGTATTTATTCTTAATACGTCCCCATAGTGGGGGGGGGAATAAACAATGGGCTATTTTTAAAATTAAAAAAAAAAATTCATTTGAAGTTAAATATCTTAATACCATAATAAGTTAAATAGTTAATAATAATAGTTTCTCCCTTTTTATACATCGCACAGTATTAACTCATCTCTTGAATTAATAAATTTTTTTAACGAAATTTTATTATAAAATAAAATATAGATGTGATATTCGAAATATTAAACCAAAAATTTTAGATTTACTCTCTTGTTCCTAATGATCAGTATAAATGTATTATTAAGATAAACATTTTCCGTTTTAAAGATAAAAGGATTTTTGAAGAACTAGAAAAAAAGAAGAAAATAACGTTTTATTTTCAGACTACATATCGCTTCACAACCCTCTCGTATCAGTACACATGAAACCACAAAGACAAAAAACACAATACATAACTCTCCAATGCCGTACAGTCCCTCAGCCCCAGTGTACATTGTACAGTCCGCTTCACAACTTTCCAACGACATTGTTCTCTTACTAAAATCCCTCACCCGGACCAACTAAATATGAACAACACGACTCTAAAGTTTGAAATTAATTCTGGAATTTCAGTCTGATTGAAAGTACCTTGTATAGAAACATCTCACACCGGATAACATCCAAAATGCATTAAATTAAAAATTTTTTTTTTATTATTTTAATGAAAACTATGTCAAATAACTTGTCAAAATTGATGAATCAGTCTCATAATCATAAAAAAATATTAATTTTTTATTCGTAGCTCTATATCTTTCAAATTACCAACACTAGAAAAGAGAGCATCATTTAAACTAGAGTAAATTTGCCATAAGACGTTCATATGTCTGACAGCACTCAAATTAAAGCTGGTTTAATGTACTATAAAGTGGTTTATGAAGTTTATCTTCGTAGGTGTAGTAGTTTTCATGATATTCGGCAAAATACTTTCATAAAATGTTGATTTCTAGTTGTTCTGACAAAAAGTTTAATTTATGAAAAAATATATCTCATGAACCATGAGACATAGAGATGTCCGTCAACACTCAAATTAAAGCTAGTGAAATGTAGTTGATAATATTTATCTTTGTAGGATTAGTAGTTTTTATGATATTTACCAAAATAAATTTATTTCTAGATGTTCGAACAAAGTTTCATACCCAAAATGGAAACGTAAACAGCTCTACTAGGGCTCATATATTTTAATTTCTAGTTGTTGGGATTAAAGTTTTGAAAATATCATTTTCACTTCTTCATGCGTATATTTCATGTTCATGAGATATATTATCATCGAAATAAATTCATTAACTACTGATTTTTTGTGAAATATTGCAATGGAATCTATTTCTCGGAAACTATTTTATGTTAATAGCGTTATCAGGACTCATGTTTTAATAATTTCAGTCTACTTTAAGCAATGTTCCCTTACGTTATCATGTTTTGTTTGTAGTTCTCAAGATAAAGAGCTCCGAATTACAAAATAATTTTTTTATCGTTTTGAAACAGCTGCCATTTCTTATTCCCCTTACCTATACCTGGCAGACTCAACCATTTTGACTAGTAATTATGCACAGTTTTCATTGAAGTAATAAAAATTGAATTGATCTGTTTTTACCTTCCTTTCTATCCTGTCCCTCCCATATTTCCTATTAAACATTTAATATCAATATTTTAGCATCATCATGTAAATTGTAAACAACCACGAGACCAGCTAATGTAAAATGCCATTAGAATGCTACCAATGGGTAGTTTCTCTACACGTCTGTAACACTCCAATTTAATCAGATTTACTAAATGTATTATAATGTACAGTTGTAAATAACAATAAATAAATATTAAAAAAAGTTACCTTTACTAAATATCGACAACCTAACTTTGTCTTATTTTACCTTAAATATATGGACTCTGGTTCTGATCCGTACATTTCCAACTATAACATGTCGGTGAAGGATTTCTTTCAAGAAGGTGCTTGTGTGTCCGATCCTGAGTCGGGTTATGATGCATTGTTCATGGCGATTTTCGATGATTGGCGGTAGAGGTTAAGTATCACCAAGTGTTGCCTTCATTTTATTTATCTCAGGTACCTCGGACCAAAAACAGCGCCATACTTCCTTGCATTGGATCAGAACCGATTTATGGTAATCATACAGCGCTATGCTACAATCAGGCACTGGAAATAGGGTGCATGCTTCTTTGGCAGCTGTGTCAGCCAGATCGTTTCCCGTTATACCTGGATGACTGGGGACCTACAGGAAATTTACTTTATTATGTGTTTTATTGATGAAAGCTATGATGAAATGCTGCTAGTATCTTAGCATCTGTTTTGTTTATACTTTTGTCTACCTTACGTTAACTCTCTGATGATATTGCTGCTTTTGTATGTTACTGCCTCCTTTATCATTCAATTATGTTTTTGCTCTGGCTTCTTCGCGACAGCAAGAGGGAACATTTCTCTTACCAGTACACTCCTACCGTGACATCTTTTTTTTCTCACTTTAGCATTTTGCTCACTTATTCCTGTAGAACAGATCCGTTACTTAGGACTACATCTCGACAAACGACTGACATGGAATCCTCATACAAGACTGAAAAGACAGGAAACTGCTCGTAAATTTCGATTATTACAACATTTACTAGACAAACGGTCTAAATTGCCAATCCATTACAAAAGACTGATCTACATGACTGTAATAAGGCCAATCTGGACATATGGAGTTGAGCTTTGGGGCTCCACTAAACCATCAAAATCCTCCCGAATACAATCCTTACAGTCCAAAATCCTTCGTAAAATCCTTAACGCTCTTTACTTTGTCACAAATCAAGTCATCCATCATGACCTCAATGTCTCATATGTTGCCGATTTGGCCAAAACCAGATACCATTCCTTCCATGATAAACTTCTCAACCACATAAATCCACTTGTTTCTAACCTGGCTTCTCCTTCATTACCTAATAATCCTCCTAGGCGTCTGAAAAGAAGATGGCCTCGGGATCTTCTCTTATAGAAATGTTATTGGAGTTCTATCAATGGGTAGGTTCTCCACATGTTTGTATCCTGTCACTATCTCACCTACAGCAAATTTACTTGTTGTATATATGTTATACAGTTGTAAATAATAATAAATAAATGATTTAAAAAATAAATAAATAAGATAAAGCATTTTGCTCACCAGGACACCTTCTGCGTTACTTTTTTTAAAATCATGAGTAGAGGCATAAAGATCTTAGATCGTTTACGAAATCTTGATTCTCCAGCCCCTGATGGAAGAGATACGCTTTACAATTTCAATTTCAAATTAAATTAAAATTAATCGTTAAGATTGTTTTTTGTCATCACATACAATAAAAAAAAATCTTCTATTAGATAAATGGTCATGGGACACCTCTTAGGGGACAATTTCATGGATAATTGGGAAAAAATCTGGCGGTCGAGCGTGAATCAGACCAAATCACCTATATGCACAACTATTGGTCTAGTAATATTCCTTCCTTGCAAGGTACTGCACCCTTGACCCCTCATTGGATGCAGTGTTACATATTTATTATTATATATATGTATATATAGTTGACCGTAAAAATTGATGTAAAAGAAGATGGTCAGGGTTGTGGTCAAAAGAGAAACCAAAAGTTCAACCTTTACCTTTGAACAGCCCTGATGAAGCCCTGCAAAGTGGGGCGAAACGTCGGAAAATAAATAGTTGTAAACTATTTTTGTTTCGCTTTTGACCGCAACCATTACCATCTTCTTATATATTTATTATTATATATAAATATTTACAAGAACTAGTAAAGAAAGAAATTCTTTTTTTTTTTTTTTTAATAATTTA
>NW_027111257.1:77241-80556 GCF_000696795.3 Halyomorpha halys | reverse complement strand
TAGTCTTGTATGATGATTCCATGTCAGTCGTTTGTCGAGATGTAGTCCTAAGTAACGGATCTGTTCGACAGGAATAAGTGGGGTATTATTAAAGGATATTGTAGGGGAAGAGGTCATGGGTTTACGTCGAAGGGTTAATGTGATTTGGTGGGATTTATTGGAATTTATTTTAATCCTCCAGTAGAAAGAAATTCAAATTATCTCTCACGTTTAGACTTATTTAAAATAGCACATGGACTATAAAACAAACTTAAATTTGGGAAGCTGTTGTTGATTCGATTGCCAGACAAGGTGATGCCGTACTCAATGCCAAGGGATTAGTGATAAATATTACGAAATTGGGGGCGATTGTAGTTTGGTGTTGGCACGAGCCGTGAAGGTCTAAACGAAAATTGGCGCACTTATTATTTAAAATTAGGTCCTGCACAAATAACTACAACTGTCTTGTTTTTATTTTTAAAATAATTAGCTGCATTACAATGTCTGCTTTGTTATAGGGAGCTGTGGAATTCTAGTCTCAATGTTTTTGGTGTTATTTATGAAAATTAGAATAAGATATTTTCTTAGTGTGTAAAATTTTTGTTTTTTATTTCATTCATACCTACTTTTCTATTTGTACGTTTCCTGTTCATTTAAAATCCAATACGGTCATTTATTTTTTATATATATACTTATCAAAATACATATCATTTTTTTTTCTTTTTGCAAAATGTTTCGCTTATATTTACATAAGACAACATTTACTAGACAAATGGTCTAAACTTCCAATCCATTATAAATGACTGATCACAATAACGCCTGTCTGGACCTACATAGTTGGGTCTCCATTAATTAAATTAAAAATTAAAACCTTTTATCACAGTTATTTTCACTACTATAATTTATCACAATACTCAATTTTTCTCTTATTTAGTAAGTATATTCAACAAGAACAATATTATTATAACATTAGTGAATATAAAAAATATAATCCGTACTGCTACAACAAAGGTGATCAGAAGTTCAGCACTATGCAAGCAAGTAATTTCTTGAACAATGGTTGAGGAAGGAGGTGATTTACTCATGATTACGTTCAAGTGCTAGGTTTCTTCCCCAAATAAGGGCACCATCTCTGTATAGGCTGGGTGTGCAGCCCCAGGAAGGCCCTTAAACCAAGGTTTACCTTCCCTGACAAATTAAAACAACTGTAAAGGAAAAGGAATTTTCTAATATCATTTCCAATTTAATGAACAAGTAAGAAAATAAAAAAAAAATAATGAAAGCACTATGGATTTTATTCGTTTATCCCTAGAAAATTTACACTTTCACTTAATTAATTTTTTTTGGATTAACTTTTTATGTAAATATTCATATAATTCTTTTTTCCGGTAATTTTGTTGATTATCCAATAATTTTCAATTCATCGACAATATTATCCACTCTTTGCATCCCATATAGACCATACTTTAATCTAGCTGACCCTAATGAATTTAATAGATCTAATGGGTAATACTTAAATCCACACAAAATTATCCTGTTAATTCTATATGGTCCTCCGGGCCGGATATTTAATTTATTCTAAATAAAAATGGTCTAACCAGACTGAAATTCTTCATTTGTTTTTAATTATTTAATTCATATAATTTAACCAGTTTTGTCTCTAAATAAAAGAGTTTTATTTTACGTACCAGCCAATGAATTTTATATATAATTGAACATTTTTCGTTTTTTCATAAACGTAAAAAAACATTATGATACATGTACATTTATTAAAATACCTAGATATCATTAAGGTGGTTTGGTTCAGATCTGGCAAGTTCATTATTGATGAATGGAGACGTAAGAGGGAGAAGGGGAGAGACGATGCTTCAGCGCCCCAATGGAATTATCTCTACACATCCTGGAAATTGTAGAAGCAGCCGTAGAATACTAAAGTTACTCCTTGCACTTGTTCCAACCCAATTATCACTTTAGCGTTGGTCTATGATAATTTAGTGCTGTCTTCCTCCTTGTATTCATTATTAAATCATGTCGCCTGTTCCAGCCCGTGTCTAGCTCGTTTGTTATAACAGTCGCTACTGATTCATCGATGAAGGCAGACTAAGTTACATACTGTTTAATCAATAATGGATGCTATGGTATCAAAAAATGATTTGAGATTTGTTATTCTTATCTTCGCATGCCAATATATGGAATGTAAAAGTAATTATTGCGATTGTAAAAAATTTCAAGTTCGAGTTTTCGACGGAAATACGTGATTTGAGGTACCCTTATTCCAAATAATCATTTTTCACAAAATTTTATATTTGTATGTGTCTTTGTGAATAGCCTAGTTCAAAAACCAAAGCCCTTAAAAATGGAATTACATATTTAAGGCAGATATATAAATGTTTGGTGGTCTCCACTTTTTGTGATTTGACATGCCGTAGGTCGGCTAATGTACTCTCTATAATTGTCTGTTTTAATTGTTTGTAGTAAAGGTACTCTAGGGCCGAGAGAGTGTGTTGCGTTCCGTATAACTCTATAATATCATCCTTCGTATATTCAATATAGATTCTGTGACAATTAGGCATTAAATATTTGGTATAGATCATATTGTAAATTTTAGTAAACTATTTTGGCTTTGTGGAAGAAAAAAATGTTAAAATTTTGTAGCGGGAAATATGGTCTTATATTTGATATTATATTTTTATAGCTGAGCTTTAATTTAATTTTTTTTTATTTCAAATGATTATAAATTTATAGGTATGTTCTGAGTATGGTTCAACCGGTGGACGCATGCCTAGAGTGTTAACTTTAGAGACTATAGAGTTTTAACACAAAATGACACGATACTCCATTTGATTAGTCTATTAAAAAAAATTAATTGAGTTGTAATTAGTCAGTTTTATTTTTTTTTATAATATAGCGTGGTTTATATTATTTAAAGAGTTTAATAACAACCATTGTTGTCCTAAGATTTATATAAACCGTTTCAGTAAGGTCTTTGAATTTCATGTAATTTGTAATTCTGCTGGCAATTTACGGCTCATTACGAATTCATTAATGATGATCGGAAACGATATTATCTCTATAGATACAATGATTAACTCCAGTATCATTGCGCAATCTGTTTTGCACCAAGCTGAGGTACACAACTTTCCGGGAATATGTTCATTAGCAATAATTCGTTCCACTAGACAGATAGCAAGTTTGTTCTACAAATTAATTTGCTGAATTGTTCGGAGTAGCTTTCAGTTGAAGCCTGTTGAGTTATTAAAGGAATGAATACAGAATCAACTGAACCTATTATCTAATTCCTTGATATCTATCTAAAGGTTAATCAAACAAAATTAG
>NW_027111257.1:63698-76335 GCF_000696795.3 Halyomorpha halys | reverse complement strand
ATCACCAGTTTGGATTCCGAACATCTCACTATTCACTATCCAGCGATATTTGGAGCGTAGAATGTACTGCGCAGGAGTCTTTTTCGATGTAGAACGGGCTTTAGATCGAGTCTTGCCCTCAGGAGTGCTTTTCAAACTCCTTAAATTCATAACCACTTCATATTTTTCTATAATCCGTTCTTTTCTCAATGATAGGTTGTTTAAAATAAAGCACAGTAGTTCCTATTCCTCCCAATTTTCTTAGCCCTCTGGTTTCTCCAAGGTACTATCCATCCTCTACATTGTTTATACAGCTGACATCCCAACTAATCCTAACACTATTCCCAGCATGAATTTCGATGACACGTATGCTCGCAATTAAGAATAACCCTTTAACTGCATCCCAAACTCTTCAATCCCATATCACAATCCTCAAGGAATGTTTTCCAAATTTGACGATTAAAATAAACAATAACAAATCACTATTACCATTCGTCGTAAACCTACTGACTAGCACCAAATTTACTAGATGCATTTTTATGTCCAATTTGTTAATATTTTCTAATGTCAATAAATAAAAAATATATACATTACAAATATTTAATTTAATAAGAGCCGACGTTTTGCCCCACTTGGCAGAGCTTCATCAGTATCATCAAATTCTTATTCTACTTTCTAGACATAGTTTATGGATGGATAGTTTTTTTTTTGTTGCCATTGTTGTGCCTTTCGATGATACTAGGAAAATGGATAATATTGCAATCCTATTCAATGTTTTTCAAATTTACTAAAAGTGTCTTTCAAAAACAATTCTTTTTATGATTTTCCTGAAAAGTAATAATTTCTTAATTACGTTTTAGAAACACTGTAAGAATACACAAAGTTTTAAGGAATTCCTCCTTTCATTTATGTCTTAATTCCATTTCTCTAAGATCAAACGGCCAAAAGTTTATTTTACTTATCTCAAGGTAAATATTTTCTACTCCATTCACAAAGTTTCGTCTAAATAAATCAAATTAATTTACTCCTGAGTAAACTTAAACGGAAACTTTTCATATATAAGAGTCAGCACGAAACTTGAGGTTTGGATGTCAACACGAACTTTGTGGGCTTTGTACTCCACTTCGCAACTTCTTAAAGATCTCCACCAACTTTCGTCTTTGAAGAGAGCTTTGAATTTCTGCGACTCTGTATTCGTGTCATGTCTTTCTGATTATTATAAAAAAGAGGACTTTATTAAATTTTTATGATAATTAAGTCGAGGTGGAATACCAAAATAGAAATATTTAAAGTTGGAATGGCATATGAACCGTTTATTTTGAAAGCGTCTAAGTCCATGTATGTACGAATCGTGATATTGAAGGGTTGTTTGTGTTGGATTGAATTTAAAAATATGGATAAGAGATCATATAGTAGAATAATGTTTATGGTATTTACATATGATAAAATCTACAACAGCTTCCACACATCATCTTTCGTGTGTGTTTCCTCTCATATTTTTTTTCTTCTATTACTTTATTAAGTTTTAAAAACGTCCAAAAAAAAACATAAACCACGTGCAACTAACCTATCAAAACGACATCAGACAAAATGGTGTGAAGCTCAGCTGGTCTGATGCGTGACGTCATTATCCATTTAGCAGATTAACAGATTCTCAACCATGTTAAATGTTATATCGTTTTAACATGTTAAAAGAAGGAAATATTTCTTCATTTAACACACTTTAACATGTTAAAATCAAGAATATGAATACCCCTAAAGCGGATATAATTTTCAATTTAATTGCTTAAAAAAAATTCAATTCACATTGATAATTTCATGATTATCAATCATAACATGAGCTTTTTCAAAGAACTTATTTAATATTCTAGTGTTGGTTGGTTTCACATTACATTTCTATTTTATAATTTATGATTTTTATTTATTTATAGTTATATATTATTAAATAGTGTAATTGTGGACTGAAATAAGTGAAATAGACAGAATAGTCTTTTAAAATGTGGTTCCAAAATTGTATTAAGATAGTTCTTGAAGATGGCCGAATTGACCGAAACGTCGTACTTAAAAAGAAATATAAATTGTTTTAAGACTTAAATTGGATGAAATTTATTCCTTTAAAGAAAAAATGAGTTTTTCATAAATAAATAAATAGTTGAAATATAAAACTTTCCAATGGCAGTTTTCATTTTCTTTTCAACTAGAACCATATTTAGACAGCACAACTGAAGCTCGCCCACCCCCATCGCTTTGTTTAACAGCCCCAAAATTGAACTATTGAAATGATAATATATTTTAGAAAATAGAGCAGTGAATTAGAATTTAAAAAGAACGGGCATTTGATGGAGCTAACCAGGCTGAACGGATAGCTGATAGTAGGAAGCCGCACCCAGCACACAATGGCTTGGCTAGTTGTTAACTCTGAGCTATAGTGCGCTCCAACCGCCTAGTTAGTACGTATTGTGTTAGCAGGATGATGGCTGTCTCTATCGCATATCTCATTCCTAATGGCGTCATGTTTGACAGTAATCACGCCCTCTTGGCAAGCTTTGTAGCACTGTATTTTTTGTAACGTGCATTAGTGGAGGATCTTATATTTAATTATTCATTAAATTATTTACTTTTAAATCTATTTATTTGTTTGTTTTTCTGTAAACTAATCTACAGCTGTGACTATTATTTCTCTGGTTTGATCTCACATTGCCGTATCATGATGAATTTTTTTAACCACTGGAGAGGATCTGAAAGGGTGAATTGGGGAGAGTGATTTGTCGATCAAATGAAATAAAAATTGTGAAATGGAAAGACTTGTAATTAATTATGAGAAATAGTTGACCGTGGATGATGTACGAGGAAAAAGATGGTTGGGGTTGCCGTCAAAATGAAACACAAATAAGTTGGTGTTACCTATTTAATTGTGCCAACGTTTCGGCTGAAGTTTCCAACCTTCATCAGGGCTAAGAACAGAACAAGATAACAACCACAATAAGTATAGAAAATAAAAAATGAAATATAAACAGAATGCCATAAAATGAATAATTTTACAGAATGGAATTATTAAATGAAGTGATGAGAGAAGTGGGAAATAAAAAGTAGACATAGGTAATTGAAAAAGTGGGTATTTTATTTCCTTAATTATATTATTTTACCCACTTTTTCAATTACCTATGCCTACATTTTATTTCCCACTTCTCTCATCACTTCATTTAATAATTCTATTCTGTAAAATTATTCATTTTATGGCATTCTGTTTATATTTCATTTTTTATTTTCTATACTTATTGTGGTTGTTATCTTGTTCTGTTCTTAGCCCTGAAGAAGGCTGGAAACTCTAGCCGAAACATCGGCACAATTAAATAGGTAACACCAACTTATTTGTGTTTCATTTTGACTGCACCTCCAACCATCTTTTCCTCGGAAAGATTTGTATTTAGTATGTAGACTGGAATTGATTGTAAGAGGAAACCCTGGGGAAACAAATGTTTTCTTTCTTTTTTATTATATCATGTAAATATATGTAATTCGGTTCAGGGGCCTTCCTGAGACTGCATACCCACTCTATACAATGTTGGTACCCTTAATAGGGGGAGGAACATGGCGCTTGAGTGTAATTATGAGTAAATCACCTCCTTGTACAACCGTTGTTGAAGAAAGTGTTGTAGCAGTACAGATTATATCTTTTATATTCACTAATGATATAATAATAGTGTTTTTTCATATTATTAATTCAGTAATAAAATAAAATTATAAATACAGGTATTGGAGAGTGTCAAATTAATCATGATATATGATAGAATTATATTAGGTTTCCACTACTACTGGCCATTCCTTGACTGTTAGGGTTTTTGTTCAATGAGCCCTATCAACATCAGTTGTGAATAAGCATTTATAAAAGCATATATTTGTTTTATTTTTTGTCAAACAAAAAACAAAAAAAATCTGGCCAATTCTTATATGGAACCATATCTCAATATAATTTTTTTTTTTTGTTTTTTAGGCTACCTCATGTATCTCATAGGTAGATGGCAATAAATGGGCTCGTAATATTGAAAATAAAAGTTTCAAATAGAATTTTTTTAAAGTTTCATGGCTTAATTGTATATATTATTTGATTAGCAAATCATTATATAGTTTTCGATCTAAATTAAATAATTTAAACTTTATTTGTAAACATTAATTCTTTTTTGAATCAAGTATTAGATGTCTTCAGGGAAAACGGGGCCTGATAAACTCAAATACAGTTGATCGAAAGCCAGCTTCCACTGAGTGAATAAAATAAATCGAGTTGTTATCTTGGAAGTTGCTCTGTTGTACAAGTCGATATCTCATTGCTATCATATTTTATACTGAAGGTGGGGGGGGGGGAGAGGGAGATTGTGAACATATTGGAAGCATGAAAAGAAAAATGACTTTATATGTTGGGGATCTCTGCATCGTTTCCTATCCAATACTCAGCCTTTTTATGGAAGTATTTTCATATAAATGTGTGAGATTCCTTTGTCACTTTACCCCTCCAATATATCAAAAGATTTGAACTCATAGTATTTTATAAATGACTAGCTCATTGGATGATAGACTATTGATAGCTATGTGCGCCCAAGCTGTATGTGAATACAAGTTCTCGTTAAATCGTAATTTATTCTATGTTTTATTGGTCTATTATTCAATATTTCCGATTTCTCACTTTAATATGCCTTTTATATATCGATTCCACAATAACTTATCTCCTAGGTAGGTTTTACTTTTCTCTTCTTGTTTTACACTAAAGTGAGACCGTGTAAAATTTATACCGATTGTAAATAGCATTGTAAATGAATAACTGAATAACTTATTATATATTAATGAGAATAGCGTGGACTGGGGTAGCTTGATTAGTGATAAAAATTTATTTTGTTGTCACATTCGTGGAACGACTCAGTTCAGGAAATTCTTCTGGGACGTACCCAGCATCTATAAAATGTTTATGCTTAATTAGAGAAAAAACCTGGTGGTCCCAACTAAAACGCCTCCTTGCACTACTGTTGGTCTCCTGATCCCTGATCAATCTTTGTTGTAAATAATTAGATAATGATCTCTGAGGATAGATTTGCAATGTAAAAATGCTGTAAATAAATAAAATCTAAAAAAATGGAAGTCAATTTTATCTAATAACTAGTTTTATTATTTTTTTTTTTTTTGGGGGGGGGGGGGGGGGGGAGCGAGGTAGCACTGGGGTAAGGCGCGATGCTACTAACTCCAAGGACCCTAGTTCTAATCCGGCTGGCCAAAGAATTGTTTTCTGTTATACTGTAGTTGTGAGTCAACCCTGTGGGTTCTGTAGCCCTACTGGGGTCCACCCATCCTCCTATAAATTGGGTACCCTTAATAGAGTAAAAATCGGACGGTCAAGAGTGATTCTGATCAAATCACCTTCATGCACAACCGTTGGTCTTGTAATAGTACAGCCTTATAAACTACTGAACATCTGTCCCTTCATGGGTTGTAGCCGTAAAGGTTTTAATTTTTTTCATAATTTCATATATATATATTTATTGATTTTTTGTTTCAGATTGTAATGCTTATTGTTTGTTGACATGTTTAAGGTGTACTTACGTATACATACTTAAGTTGTACATTAAAACATAATAAAGTTGACATGTTTAGCCTTAACCTTTTTATAAATTTATTTCACATCACCACTGTTACCAACTTAGTACTATTATCAATTTTTCGATACTGATAATAATTTTCACTAATTTTTTTTTCTATGTCGAAAAATAAATATAAATTGCATCTTTTGTTTACTTTTTCTTGGATTATGAGCTATTTGAATTTTTATTTTATGCTATAGACAACTGAGATTTGATCAAAAATGGTATTCTCGTGTCAGAAGCGTTGACTATCATTTCGGAGGTGGGGGGGGGGAGGGGGTTACCTTCAGAATAAATCTCTCAGAAAAGTCCTTCTCACTCCAGCTTAAATGTGTTATTAACTATTAGGATATGTATTTCATGTCCCATGTTGGGGAACCACTTATATATTAAACCACGAATAGAAAAAAAAAAGTTTCTAGCTTAAAGTTTGAATACCCTAATTTGTCACAAATAAATTCATCCTCAAATACCTTAATGTTTCATTTTTAACCGATCTAGCCCGAACCAGATATCAATCCTTCCATTAAAAATTTCCTTACCACTCAAACCCATTAGTTTCTAATCTTGCTTCCTCTTTTATTCCGGACAATCCTCCGAGGTGTCTGAAAAGAAGATGGCCTCGGGACCTTATATTGTAAAAAGGTTTTTAAAGTGCAACTATTGGGTAGTTTCTCTACATGCTTGTACCGTACCATTATGATCTCCACAAATTTACTTGATGTATTTATATACAGTTGTAAATATCAATAAATAAATTTAAAAAAAAAATTGAATATCCAGAAAACTGTAAAGTACTGTCATCCTTTAACACCTAAGTGTGGCTGCAAACCCACGGCAGTGACTATTGCAGCGGCTGTTATGGTGTAAACTGTGTGATACCTGCTGTCACGAAATCATTAGTAGCACACAGTAGCACTATCAGATTTTGTATTATAAAGATCAGTATCAGTCGTAGTTGGGATTAATTATTTTTGCTAACAAGAAAATTATATTCGTGCCCGCCACCTGGTAACCTATAAATGTGTCCACATAGGTTAGACGTTAGAGAACCGCTCCCTTATTTTGATTTCTGACCTACCAGAAATATCATTGTGGTTATTTGGAATCCTAAATTTTAACTGTTTCAAATCATTTCCTTTAAATCGTTTACTTTAAAAGCTATAAGGATAGACTTAATATCCTTCAAGATATGAGGCTAAAGCACAAGATAGAAGACCGAAGAGTATTGTCCTGCCCAGATTATCCCGCGGTAGAGCCACAGATGGGGCTTAGCTTTGGTAATTGTGCAATTTTGGTTGCGGCGGCGAGGAGACAATGGTTTCCTATCTCGGATGTAACTTCCCTCCAAGGGCTCCTGCACGGTTAGATTTCGCCCATTCCGCAACATCTCTATTTTCTCTGGGAAAACAAATTACTTGGACCACGAGTGTTATCCTATTCTAGAAAATTATGTTTTTTGTTTAAATAAAACTAATTGTATCCGAATTAAAGTGTCAAAACATTCTTTTTTTTTCTCAAAAGTCCAACGTTTCGGCCATTTTGGGCATGCTCAAGGACAATCTTAAAACCAATTTACACTCACATAAATTATTTAAACAAATTTTTGGAAGCTTTTCTACCCTGGTCACTAGTTTCTGTAAAAATTACCCTACAATAAAACATTAGGGAATCATGTTAATCCTTTTCTGATGTCTAATTACTTATTTAGTCACTATTCCATTAAAACTAAACTTTTATTTATAATTAGTTTAACTCTATTACACCTAGCTATCATAACAATGTCTGTTGCTCTAAATATTGTTATAATAGCTAGGGGAATTGGTTTTTAAGAAGGCCGCATTGACCGAAACATTCGACGTTTGAGAAAATAAACTGTTTTGAGACTTTAATTTGGATACAATTGCTTACATTTAAACAATAATAACTGAACTCAAGAAAGTGAAAAGATTATATATTATGCTTTTTGTGACTAACGTTATCTTACAGAAATAACACAGTATATGTAATTTTTTTTATTTGGTACTTTCTAAACATATACTAATATATTATTATTAAACTTAAATACATTAGATTAATGATGTATCATAATGCTTGTTTGAGAGTGGTTTATTTAATTATTAACGCACACAATTTTGATCCAATTCACACTCAACATTTATTTTTAAAAATTCTCCAACGTTTCGGCCCTCAGGCCATTATCAAGGAGACAACATTCAATATTGATGCCATGTTCATTAAAATCTTTTCTGCAGACCAATTTCCCATGTCATATATAACTTTTTCTATATTAAATTAAAAAAAATTTCACACAAATTTGAAGGTAGGTTGTAATAAATGATGTTTGTAAGTGGAAAAAGAGAAGATTATTTGTGTGAAAAAGTGTTAAATTTAAGATATAAAAAGTTATAAATGACATGGGCAATGAGCCTGCAGAAAAGATGTTAATAATTAAATACATTTTATTCGGAAATTAAACGTGGTATTAGCGATGGCAGAAATCTATGTAGGTAATCACCGATGACAGAAGTTTATGAATTCAATACCCTTATTGTCTATGTAAATGTAAAAAAATAAGTTTGGTAATTTTTTTTTATAATATTTTTGTGACCTCCTTCCCCCCCCCAGTATCCTTTAATAATACCCCACTTATTCCTGTCAAACAGATCCGTTTCTTAGGACTACATCTGGACAAAAGACTGGCATTGAATCCTCATACAAGACAGGAAACTGCTCGTCGATTCCGACTATTACGATATTTTTATTCAACATTTCATTTACAACAGTTACTAGACAAACGGTCGATACTTCCATCTATAACAAAAGACTGATCTACATGACTACATGCCTATCTGGACATACAGAGTTGAGCTTTGGGGCTCCACTAAACCATCAAATTCATTTCGAATCCAATCCTTATAGTCAAAAATGCTCTTTACTTTATGACAAATTAAGTCATCCATCAGGACCTCAATGTTCAAAGCCAATTGGACCAGAACCAGATACGAATCCTTCCATGTTACCTTCCCAACTACCCAAACCCACTTGTTTCTAACCGGGCTTATCATTCATTAGCTAATAATCTTCTTAGGTGTCTGAAAAGAAGATGGCCTCCTGATCTTCTTCAATAGAAATGTTATTGGAGCTCTACCAAAGGGTAGATTCTCAACATGTTTGTATCGTGTCATTTTATCACTCACAGAAAATTTGCTTGTATATATTTTTATACAGTTCTAGATAACAATAAATAAATTATTAAAATATATATATTTTTTTTTTGTTGCTTTTTATTGGCATTTCAACATTTCTCTTTCCTATTATCGAAAGAAAAAACGTTTAACTCCTTACCTGTTCTGCTAGATGATTGTAAATGGTCGCCCAAACATTATTATAGGCTTATGCGTGAATCAATTTTCTTTCCCAACCGATGCACTGATTCCAGCTAGATTATTGTTATCACAACTTATCCAGCTTATTGATAACTTTTAGTAATGGTATATTCCAGTGACCGTGGAAAATCCAGCGACTTGGTAATGATAAGCCCGGCACGAACGAGCCACAAAGCATGCGCTTCAAAGCAGACCGTTACTTTGATAGCGGTGGTTGAGGACATCTGAGTACCTTTGGCCATCCCGGCTGCCTTATAAGGCACCTCGAAGATGGTTTGTTTTAAGTCGGTCTCGGAAGGCAGGTATTATCAGGTGGAGGAATGCCGGAGGAATGAATCGTCAGTTCCGAAAAAGGTTGTCGGTAAATATTTGTGAATGGAGGGTTCAGTTGATCACAAGGTGACTGTGCCGGCATCAGTTCGGTTGCCAGGTATAATCGTATAAAATGGATGTTCCCTTCCTCTTGCTGTTTGTTTTAAATCGCTCAAAGAACTAGGACTAATGTATTCACCAATACATTATAGTGAAATCTCAATATAACAGACATTCACGGAACAGAAGATTGTATCCGCTATACAGTTTATTATAACCTCGGATTGGGAATTTTTATTTCAGCTTTATGTAAAGTACATTCCATGGAAGCCCTTCTTACCAACTTAGGGTGTATAATGTATATTTAAAAAAAAATTAAATCTGTACTGCTAATGGCCATGAAGAGTTAGGAATGCTGTACTTTGTAGGGAAGCATTGTTACTCAACCGTTGTGCAAGGAGGTGGTTAAGGATGAGGACAGGGGCTCTTAACCTCAGGGCTCATAGCTACAGTGAACCATAAAATAATTAATATATGTATATATAGTTGACCGTAAAAATTGATATATAAGAAGATGGTTAGGGTTGCGGTCAAAAGTGCAACAAAAATAGTTTACAACTATTTATTTTCCGACGTTTCGCCCCACTTTGCAGGGCTTCATCAGGACTAAAAAGATATGATAAGAATAAAATTGTATTCTTATTTTTTAATTGTATTCTTATCATAGTAGCATTTTGTTTCTTTTTAGCTCTGATGAAGCCCTCCAAAGTGGGGCGAAACGTCGGAAAATAAATAGTTGTAAACTATTTTTGTTTCACTTTTGACCGCAACCCTGACCATCTTCTTATATATGAAATAATTAAGTTTGTCGGGGAGTGCGGTCAGCAAAGAACAACATAAATAAACAAAACCATATTTATTTATTTTATGCCGACGTTTCGACCAGAGTTTCAGGGCTATAGAACAAAAGAGATAACAACAACATTTAGAGAAAAATAAAATTTAAAAGGAATAGTATACAAACAAATTTGGAATTATACAAAATATTGAATTGAATCATAAATAATAAAAAAATTATAACTGATAATTGAATAGTAAAAAAAAAATTAAATTGATTCATAATCGTGGAATTAGATGGTAAATAGTAGATTGAAAATAGTGGAAGATGAAATATAATAACATGTAGGTAAGAAGATATGTATAATATAAGATGTGCAAGTAGTGTCTAAAAAATTGAAAAAAAAAATAAATCTACACCTCATTATAAAATAATTATCTGCCACAGCCGGAATCGAACCCAGATCCTTGGAGTTAGTAGCACAGTGCCGTTTATCTTTATCCCGTTTCCAATTAATAAATATAACCATCTCAAACAAAAATTAATAAACATATCTAATTAATAAATCTAGTTAATAAGTAAAATTAAATTCCTTTTTTGCTTAGTACCTTACCTCTGAGCTACCCACTCCCATATGAACATTTTTAATTTATTTTATTTATTCATTTATTTCAATATCGAACAGTCAACTATTTTATTGTTTATTTTGTGTTTTGAGTATTTATAAATATCAAGCCTGATATTTCTTTTTTTATTAGCACTTTGTTTTATTTTGATTGGGTTATTGCTTAGTAATTAACTCATTTTATGCCTGACAATTGACACTCAAGTGTTCATTTTAATTATTCTTAGGACTAGATATCCTATAATTAAATTAGTTTTCATTTCCATTGCCCCTTAATGGGTATCACGTGATTAAAGACACTGAATGGAACTTGAGGTAAACATGGCTGTGCTCGGAAAATATAACCTAAAGAATATAAAACTAATAAATCGGTTTTATGCTTTAATAGAGGGGAGTGGGTGAGGTTGCACAATCAGAAATAACATTAAATTCGCGTGGATTTGAGAGCTTCGGCAGGCATAACTCGGCTCAGAGCAAATGTTGATTCTGCTCCTGCAAACAACTTAATGCTCCCAGTCCCTGCTCGTAGGCTGTCTTCTTCGCTCTGTCGATAATGGAGTTAGGAGATTCCGACTGGAGTGACTGGAGGATACATCCGAAGGGGAATGTTCTGGAGGAAAGAAATGTTAAGTGATTTTCACTACTGTATAGCTGGTCTAAGCCTTTAAGGTAAACATTTTGTGTAAATGTAATCTCTGAAGATCACACCGATTCACTCATTACAAGGAAGGAAGGGTTTTAGTTTTTGATGATTCGTATTGGGGGGGGGGGTGTGGGAGAGACTTGAGATCATTCATGGGTTCACTCAGAAAATGAAATACAAGAAAAAAAAAATTAAAAGTACAACTAAAGCTCATGAAGGGTCTTGAACACTTGATTTTTTTTTTTAATAATTTATTTATTGTTATTTACAACTGTATACACATATATACAACAAGTAAATTTGCTGTAGGTGACATAGTGACATGATACAAACATGTGGAGAATCTACCCACTGATAGAACTCTAATAATATTTCTAGAGGAGAAGATCTCGAGGCCATCTTCTTTTCAGACGCCTAGGAGGATTATTAGGTAATGAAGGAGAAGTCAGGTTAGAAACAAGTGGATTTGGGTGGTTGAGAAGTTCGGTTCGGTTTTAATTAAATCCGGGATTGTTTATTAGGCATTTATTTTTATTGCCATGGTGTGGTGACCAAAAGAGTGCCATAATCCTACTCTCCTTCTATGCAAACATACGATGAAGTTACTAGCTATTTCGCACATTAATATAATCATTTATGTAACCATCCATTTATTCATAATTGCGAAGAGTATAGAAGTTATATTGAATGTTATTTCCAATAATATGGTATATCTGCAGTGAAAATCCATCAAGCCGTTTTGAGAAATCCATGTATCTTTCTCTGCTAAAAATTGCTAAAATATACACACTGTTCTAAAAAGTAAGGAGTAGACATATTGATTTTTTTTTAATAATTTATTTATTGTTATTTACAACTGTATAAAAATATATACAACTTAATTTGCTGTAGGTGACATAGTGACATGATACAAACATGTGGAGAATCTACACATTGATAGAACTACAAAAACATTTCTAAAGGAGAAGATCTCGAGGCCATCTTCTTTTCAGACGCCTAGGAGGATTATTAGTTAATGAAGGAGAAGCCAGGGTAGAAACAAGTGGATTTGGGTGGTTGAGAAATTTATTATGGAAGGAACGGTATCTGGTTCTGCCCAAATCGGCACCATATGGAACATTGAGGTCCCGATGGATGACTTGATTTGTGAGAAAGTAAGGAGCATTAAGGATTTTACGAAGGATTTTGGACTGTAAGGATTGGATTCTGGAGGAATTTGATGGT
>NW_027111257.1:59379-63455 GCF_000696795.3 Halyomorpha halys | reverse complement strand
TGTCTACAATCTTCTATCCAGTCACACCCGTTGTTGAAGCCACTGTAAATCGGATAATTTCTATTTGATGAAAGCTCCAGATGAAAACAACCTAGCTTGGACATAAACATTTATTCATTTTTTTTTGTTTAATACCAGATTGGCCTGGTGGGCCTTACATGGTTAATATAAGAGGTACATTTATTTTTTTAACGATTGATTATGAGGGGCATTGTCTCATTGGGCATTGTCTATAAATAAAACAGAAAATTAGGATAAGGTAAATAGATTAAAATTATAATTCTTAATAAAAGATAAATGTAAAGTTATTAACAAAAAAGAAATGATATATATGGATTTAACAAAATAAATAAATGAGTTCTAATGGAGAAAAAAATGAAATGAATTTAAGAAAAGGATGAAGAGAAAAAAAAATTAGAGTGACATTAACAGAACTGAACAACCCTTAGCAACTGTTTCTATTACATTTAAAGATTATAATACAAAACATAAAATACATGTTTATCTTTTAAAATAAACTAAAATCCTTAAGAAAATAATACACATAAAAAAAATCTAACTATATTAAACATTAATACTATTTAAAAATTAATTACAAACATTGGCGTTAACATCTGTCAATACTCAAATCCACAAGATATTTGCTTAAGATCGTAGAAATGTCTAATTCTAGAAAAAAATATTGTTTTATGAAAAAGGTATCTCTATAACTATTAAAGTATGAAAAAGGATCAGGTGAGAACCGCCCTAGAGGAAGGAAGGCCTGAGGAGAAATCCGCTGTGGTTGATGAATGATAATTCTCTCTCCGAGTAAAATATTGCCATAGATAGTACGCACAGGATTCAGCGTTTATCACAAAATATATTTCTAAGTGACATTCATATTAGGCGGTACTGTATATTTTATTTTTATATACTGTGTGGTTTTTTCAAATATATACATATATATTCAAGATATATACATGTATATATATTTCCAACAAAAACCTACAATCTTTTTATTTTATTTTTTTGTATATGACACAGTTTCAGGAGTCTAATTAATATTTATTTTACGTTTTCCAGGTAAGCTACGACATGTTGAATGTGCATCATTTCGTAAGTATTTTAAAAATAGCTAAATGTTAAAAGCAAAAGTTTCATTGTAAGCTAAGTTGGTATATGATAAAATATATTCGTTGTTCTACAGATTAATGATTAGATTTGATTTTAACTTATTTCAAGAAAGGATAATTTTGCCTCGATAGCAGTGAAGAACTTCTTAATCTATATATTTTGACAGCAATATACTTTTTTTTTAAATACACATTTATGAAATATTAAATTATATATTTAGTACAAGAGCTCTAGAGGAGAAAAAAGGCAGTTATCTCACCCCAATTTTTGATTACTTTAATGAAAACTATGTATAATTACTAGTCAAAATTGATGAGTCTGCCAGGTATAGGTAGGGGGGGAATAAAAAATGGCGGTTGTTTCTAAACAAAACATAATTTTTTCATTCGGAGCTCTATATCTTAAAAACTACCAACAACACTAGAAAATCTAAGAGAACATTATTTAAAGAAGAGTAAATTTGCTGAAATATTTGCCCTACTAGAATTATTTACGTTAAATAGTTTGGGAGATATAGCTTTTTAAAAACTTTTTACAACAATTTCATAAAAATGTTGTATGGGTCGTACTGAAAGATCAGTATTTAGTGAATTTATTTTGAAATATTTACATCTCAAAAACCATTTGACATACAGATGTCTATTAGCACTCAAGTTAAGCTAGTTTAATGAGCTATAAAGTAGCTTCGTAGGAGTAATAGTTTACATGAAATTTGCTAAAATAAATTAATTTATAGTTGTTCGGACATGTTTTCATTTGCCAAATTTATATTCATCTGTGAATATCATAAAAACTACTACGCCTACGAAGATAAGTGTCATAAATTATTTTATAGTAAGTTAAATTTCCGTAATGTTGAGTGTTGGCGGACATATGTGCGTCTTATGGGTCTAGAGATATATTTTTTCAAAAGTCTAAAATTTTACTGGAACAACTAGAAATTAAAATTTTGTAAATTTATTTTGTCAAGTATCATAAAAACTACTCTACTCCTACAAAAATAAATATAAGTAACTATTTTGTAGTAAATTTAACTAGCTTTAATTTGAGCGTTGGCGGACATCTGTACGTCCAATGGTTTCTGAAATGAAGTTTTTCATAAATCAAACTTATTGTCTGAACAAGTATAAATCAATTTATTTTAGCAAATATCATGAAAACTACTATTTCTGCGAAGGTAAAGGTCATAAACTTCTTTAGTTCATTAAACTAACTTTAATTTGAGTGCTAGTAGATATCTGTACGTCACATAGTTCCTGAGATATAGATTTCTCAAAATAAATTAACTTACTTCTAATCTTTCTGTAGGTTTTTAAGAAATTTTGCTTTTTAAAAAGCTATATCTCGAGAACTATTGGATGTAAATAGCTCTTTTAGGGCAAATATTTCAGCAAAAAATAATGTTTTTTTAAGGTTTTGAAACAGCCGCCATTTTTATTCCCCCTACCTATACTTGGGAGACTCATCAATGTTGACTAGTAATTATACATAGTTTTCATTAAAGTAATAAAAAATTGGGGTGAGATAACTGCCTTTTTTTCTTCCTGGCTCTTGTACTAATTGTAGATACAAAAGCCCCCTTGAAAAAATAACCTCACTGAAACAATAGGGGAAGTTACAAAATAAGTAGGATTTTAAATAAATTATTATGAATACTTAATATAAAAAAAATGGATTTTTATATTTTAACTGGGATGGAAATGAAAATGTTTGGAGTTGATCGATCACACTATCACACTGTGTCGTTACCTCAATTTACCAAGACAATATCTTCGTTAACATGCTCATGAAGGAACCTGGTCGAATAACATGTTATATAATTTTGTTATTTGTCCCTCATAAAAATTCTTTATCTGCACTTTTCGACTAGATGACAAATTTTGTATGGACGCCTGAAGTAATTGGCCAATATTTAAATTCTTCACAGTGGCCTTAAATTTTATTTTTTTTGCCTTCCTTACCAAGGTCCTAATTTGCCTTGCATTTGCTATTTTTCTTTGTTTAACAGTCACTTATGGACAATTCACTAATTAAGCCAGTTAGTAGTTAGAACTGGACCTGGATCGTACATCACCCTCATGAATATTGATCATGAATACATGAACCACATAAGCTGTTCATAACTTCTTTCCGCATAACATATTTTTTAAATAATCTAAGACCGTCTTAGATGAGGTAACGCTGGACTCTACAATATCGAAGTTACTAAACATTCCAATATTTAATAATGTTCAGAAGGATACACAAATATTACAAATAAAGACTGCAGTCTCTCAAATTGTAGTACATATTAACAAACTTGTCAATGTTTCGTCATGACTGAAAATCTTACTAATACATACCTGAAATACATATCACTGTTTTTCTTCAGTAGTGGCAAATCTTACATTATGCTAATTTTTACTGGACAAGCATATAAAGATTTTAAAAATACATTCATTAACATATTTATGTCAAAACTTACTATACACTTTAATGTTTATACATATATATATATTAGATATTTATGTCTCTTAAAACGCAATTTATTGATTTGTTGATAAGGCAGTCGATAGTGTTAGATTGATGTAAAATTAAAAGTTTCAAAAATTAATGAAATTGTTACAAAATAGGATAGTTTGACTTCTTAAATCTGACCTGGGGAGAATAGCCTGTAAAACGTTTATAAATAATTAGATGTGACGTGTAAATTTATATTTAAGATTCCTTGAAGATGGCCGAAACGTTGGACTATTAATATAATAAAGAGTGTTGAGACATAACAAGGATACCATTTGATTTATTTAAACAATAAATTTATTAATGAAGCGTATATAGTTGACCGTAGATTACAGATTGAAGAAGATGGTCGGAGGGTGCGGTCAGCAAAGGAACAACATAAATAAACAAAAAAATATTTATTTATGCCGACGATTCGACCTGATTTGCAGGTCTTCATGAGGGCTATTAAAACAAAAAGA
>NW_027111257.1:53605-56882 GCF_000696795.3 Halyomorpha halys | reverse complement strand
AGTATATATCTGTTACGATTATTCAATCCTGATAAAGTACTCACAATAATCGTTGGCAAAGCATCTGAATCAAAAGTATTCCATTTTGAAAATCTATTGCAGCTGCAGAGAGGAAATAGTCTAAATGTTAGTGTATAGTTCAGTAAACACTTAGCATCCAACTTGCGTATTGTCTTTGCATCAAGTGCAACGATGGTAATCGATGTGCCATGTAGTGTAGAGGCTAATACATAGATCTACGCGTTTGTTACTTGTAGCAGTTTTAAGACTTGTACAGATACTAGGTAAACAAAGGAAAACAATAAATTTCGGCATCCACAGACTTGCATGTTTTTTTTTGTTTTTTTTACTTTTTTCAACATTTAAATTAAATTCATACTATTTTCACTATAAAAATATAACAAAATAAACATATGTGATTTGAAAGAAAATAAATATCACCAAGGTATATGTTATATGAAAAAATCATATAAATTGTACTATATAATATATTTTTTATCAGATATTTGTAAATTCAATTACCCAACTATATATAATGTCTTTATAAATATCTGTGCCATGTTAAATAAAAAATAAATTGTTAATGTTCATTTATAAGATTTAAAACAAAGTATTTACTCCGAACCGGTAGAATTTTAAAATAGTGGTTATTATTGAATCTGAAGGTTTGGGGAAAATCTTTTTTTTTTATTTTTTATTTATTTATTTATTGACATTTACAACTGTATATGAAATACAACAAGCAAATTTGAAGTAAGATCATAATGATATGATACAGCATATACCCTGTACTGAAACTACCCAGTGAAAACTATTAATTATTGCTTTAATATAGATTTCCTATGTAATAAATCATGCAGAAGATGGTCGGGAATGCGGTTAGAAAAAAAAAACCCAGTTCACAACTATTTATTTGCTGAGGTTTATTACTTATTTATTATTATCATCATTATGTTTTTTTTTTTTTATTTATTCTTTCTCGACATTTATTTAATGTCAACTTACTTCTTTATTTCCCTTCTTTAGGTGAGTTAAATTTTGTTTTCTCATATCTGCTTTTCTATTTTTACGTGTTATTACGTCTCTTGTTCATTTTTTGTTATATTCCTATCATAATCTATATTATATTATAACTATTTTTATTTCTTCTTCTTTTTGTATATAATATCATTTATATATAATTTTCTTCTCACTTATATTCACATAATTTTAACCCTACCTTAATTTGCCTTTATGTATCTTATTATCCTACTACGTCAAAATATTTTTAGTTGTTCTTGTATATTTTTAGCTCTGATGAATAGTTGTTAACTTTTTTTTTTCTTTTGACTACACTTCCGATTATATTCTCGATAATTTGTTTGAAATCATTTATATATATATAATGAATAGTTTTCTTCATAATATAATGTTAATAATTCTTTCAAATATTAAAAATAGAAGACATTTTAGTTGTCGATTATTTCCCGCAACTTTAGTGTTCTACTTAACCATTGAACTATCTTTAATAAAAAGTTTAGAGATCATAAGTCTATATCATATTATGTCTAATATTAGTTTTCAGAATATGAACTATTAGATATTCATAACCTAACTATTTTTAAAAACAATTTCAAAAGGGTTTTTGTTCTTGTAATATTTTCTATACTCTTTAGTTATTTAAATTAAAACCTTTTTCTAATAAATTTTCACTATATCTTCACTATTTGAATGTTTATACTAATCCTTTGGCTTTTGTTTATGTTGTACGATTTTCGATCAATTTAATTGAACTTGATTTAGTTGACCTTTCTAGATAGTCAATATATTATTAAACATTTTTTGAATATTAGGTCATATTTGAAATCAATTAATCCGACACTCTGGATATTGATTGTAAAAAATGTAAATTGAATTGAAAATGTCCAAAGAAAACTAAATAAGATAATTAAGAACTAAACTATTAAGTTAAATAATCCAAGGGGAAACAATAAAATTAATAATAATAGAGATAACAACATTGTTAACAATAATATAGTGAATATTAGTTAATATAATATGCGAGGAAAAATTTATAAAGAAGAGTTAGTTGATATGATGAAGTATAAATAATCATAAGACAAATCTTAACAACGTTTCCTGAAATTAACGCAAAGCGCGAGTTGTTGACATTTTTTTAAGAGCGTTCTGGAGGATGAATGCGGCAATTAAAATACGAGACAAACAAAAGATAAGTTTAGTCTTAATTTCGACACATACCTTCAGAAAAAGTAAAGTTAAAGGCTGCTTCAAAATGAAATTATAAAGAAGGGGTAATGTTTATCATTATTTTGCTAACGTTTTTAAGAAAGGCACCTGAAGATGGACGGATCGTCCAAAACATCGGAAAGGTTGATGTATCAATGTAACAGTAATTGAATGAAGAAAATATAGTCAAAAGATGAATTAGTTTCGCAAAAAAAACAAAAAAAAAACAGAAAATAATTTAATAACCATTGAAAAATAAATGTTTTCCCGCCTATCGCCATTACATTTGGTAAGGTTGATATGTAGCTAGAGTTTACTTTCCAGGCATATACATATGACAGTTAAACGTGGCTCTTAATGCGACTGTTAGTCTACTGACATTACTTACTAAACTCAATACGACATTAATGTCCCAAAAATAAAATTGTCACAACCATAACAGTCAAATATTTACATAATGCTGTAATGGCTAATACTTTCGCCTCAATAGTGGGAAGTGTACAATAGTTCGCTGTCTAGGTGTATACATGTGACGGTTGCTTCACTGTCGTTATTTATTACCCAGCGGGGATAAGCTGCCCAATAATTGTAATAATTAATAAAGAACCGCTATAATTTTCTTAAAATGTTGGTTTCATCCGCCTTTTCCGTACTGAACAGGTTCCTCCGCCCTAGTTTTGATCTTAAGTACGCCCTTCTTGTAGTATCCACTATCAAGTTAGAGCTAGTGCGAAAGTACAATCATGACTATAACTATCATAAAGTAGCAGTTACGATTATTCAGATAACGATTCTCCAGGAATGGGTAAACTAGCGGGCATTTGTCGGGTAAAACTGATATTTTCAGTAGTAGTTGAGTGAATATTTTTTTGGTTGGAAGTACGGCAAGTAAAATAATAAGTAATAATAAATAAGTAAAGTAAAGGAGCAATTGACATCTCCAGTTATATATCACTTCCTTTTATAAATAAATAACTATTTGAATCATATATTTATAAAATCAATAATTTTTAACAAAAATTTTTTTTAATAATTTATTTATTGATATTTA
>NW_027111257.1:47339-52950 GCF_000696795.3 Halyomorpha halys | reverse complement strand
AACAAAAAATTATATTCTTAAAATGCTGTTTTTTTTTTTGTTGTTTTTTTGCATAATAATGGAACCAGCTACAACTCTGTGAGATTTATGTATAAATAACTAGCGACTGATAAGAATTAATTTTGTTCGAATACCTGAGGCACAATATGATAATACGTCCTGCCTCATTGGAAGTTGTAAGGTCTCTTACTGTGAAGCACTAACTATGAGAGAACTCTAAAGAAAGAAAAAGTCCCTTAATAAGGTACAAATTGCCTAGCTCATTTGGACAGGTGTCTGCGATTAGACAAAATTACCTGTCCCCTTCTCTCTAAAGGACAGGGTTGCTGTAAGGACCTATACTTAGCACCCTATTTCTCCCTTCACACGCCAATCTATTATCCGAATACTACTTTCTTTCTGGATGGTTCTCTTTCTTCGAGACTGAAAAACGCTTTCTTCGATGACTTTATCGGACCAAATTTCGGTCTGTTAATTGGTTTACTTTGTTAAGTAAGTTTAAAATTATATATTTTTGTATGTATACAATTATTTTCTTCCTGTTTATATATTTGTTTCCAAATTTTTCGACAAAGTATTGATAAATTTTATAGATAGATACTTTATTGGATAATATATACATCTTTTAGCTATGGAGTTTTATCCATTTGGTGTTAGTATTAAATGACAATGAAAGCATAGATATAAATACGTATACATAGGTAAATTCCTTTTAATTATTGTAATATCTTAATATAATTTAATAATACAACGAATTCAATTTTTTTTCCTTTATAAAAAATTATATTCATAGTTATTTCTAAAACCTAAAACAATGTAAAAAAGTGTATATCTTAATATGATTTAATAATTTATTAACACATCGACATAAATTTTTCATTCCTAATAAATAATTAATTAGGTATTCCTAATACTTCCTAAATAATTAGATAATTATTCCTAAAGTTATATTAATAATTAAACAGTTATTCCCAAAACAATATAGACAATCGTACATCTTAGTATGATTTAGTCGTTTATTGGCATAGCGAATTAAATTTTTATTCCTAATAAATAACTGAATCCCTAATAAATAAATAGTTATCCCTAATACTATATAGATAATTAAACAGTTATTCCTAATACAACATAAAACACATCTTAATATAATTTAAAAATATAATGGATTAATGTTTCCTCCCCTGGTTTTGGTATTTATTAAGTAGTAATCGGTTTATTACACAAATTATGTGGATTCGTTATTACTTTAAATTTATGTTGTTAGATAAATTGTATATAATACATAAATGAAAAATTAAAAAAAAAACTATTTATTGAAATTTACTACTGTAATATCTATTAAGCTTGTAAATATAATCTGAATTATATAAAAATGGCATGGCTGAGACTTTTGATGAATCTAACAATTGATAGAAATATAAATTTATAAAATATAAAGTCTCAAGGCCATCTTCTTTTCAAATACCAAGAAAGACTTGAACTATTTATAATCGCTTTTTATTTTTTTGATTCATTTAGTTATTAAAAAGAAAAGAAAACAGATAATAGCACTAACAGGTATATTAGCAAAGTAAACTAAAAAAATTAGTAATATTGGCCAATTAAATTAGAATATATTAAGTTAATTTTTCAAAACGTAAGTTTTTCGCAGCTATCCAAATTTTATTTAACATCTCTGTTATTCCAAAAGGCCTTATATATTGTGATTGTGAGTAAAAATAGGATTCCATCGTATAAGTATCGTTAATCATGGCTTTAAATACGAGTAAATATTCCCGTATCTGTACAACATTAAAACATAAAGTATATACTGGAAAGTTAGTTACACATATGGCCTGATTTTCAACGATATTTTATTGTTGTTATTAAGTGGTAATATTTTTTTATTATTTTTATTTGTTTAAGTTGTTTTTATCTTAAATAAAAAAAAAAATGAAAGACTTCAGACATATTCAAAATTAAATTTAAAAATGTTAACAATGTCAAAGGAATATAAAATATAGGTAGTAGACATAAGACCTGTTGACACCGAGGCCATGACCGCCAGTCATGCTGACGACACAACATTGTTGCAAGGCATCACAATCCCTCTCGTTCCGAGCAGACATTGCATTACAAGCAAAAGCTAGGCGACAAGTCCTAAGTTGATACGCTAAAGGATCTAGGCGATAACAAAATGTCCCAGAGTTGAATCCGTCCGTAAATTTCCAGATCAATAGTATTATTTATATAAGTATTGTATGTTTCATATACACATGAAAATCTTGGAAAGGAACCACCCATTGGTGGTACTTCAAGCATTTCTTTAAATTAGAAGGTCCTGTGGCCATCTTCTTTTCAGATGCCTCAAAGGATTATCAGGGATTGTTAAGGATGAAAGGTTAAGAATTAAAGGGTTAGGATGGTTAAGGAGTTTGGAATAAAAAGACGCATATCTGTTTCGGGCCAATTCTGCAACGAATGGGATGTTAAGGTTTTTGTGAATGAGTTTATTTGTAACGTAATAAGGAGCATCTAGGATTTTACATAGGATTTTAGATTGTAAGGATTGGATGCGGGAGGAATTTGACGGTTTGGTGGAGCCCCAGAACTCAATTCCATATGTCCAAACTGGTCTGATTATCGTAGTTTATACTATTTTTTTTTAGTGAATGAGACGTTTAGAGTGTTTGTCAGTTGAGTGTTGTAGCAATCGGAATCTACGAGCAGTTTATTGTCGTTTCAGTCTTGTGTGTGGATTCCAAGTAAGTCTCTTGTCAATATGGAGTCCTTTTTTTAGAAAGGATATTGTAGGACAGGAGGGTAGAGGTTTACGACAGAGAGTAAAGGTGATCTGATGGGATTTATAAGTAAATAGTGAGGTGCACATTTCACACTAAACAAATATTGGTATGGTGTGCGTATCACTCAATCACTTACTTTGAGTTAGATTAACTCTGTTAGAAAAAAACTGAGCTGCGTGACTATTATAAGGCCTACCTGGACATACGGAGTTGAGTTTTGTAGCTCCACTAACCATCTAATTCATCTCGAGTCCAATCCTTATAGTCATAAATCCTTCATAAAATCCTCAATGCTCCTTACTTTGTCACAATTCAAGTTATCCATCAGGACCTCAATCTCCCATGTGTTGCCGATTTGGCCAGAACCAGATACCAATCCTTCCATGATTATCTTCCCAACAACCCAAATCCAGTTGTTTCTAACCTAGCTTTTACTCCATAACCTAATACTCCTCCTAGGCGTCAGAAAAGTAGATGGTCTCGAGATTTTTTGGAGTTCTATCAATGGATGGATTCTCCACCTGTCTGTATACAGTTGTAAATAACAATAAATAAATAATTTAAAAAAAAAAAAAAGGCTAGCTCATTTCAGAACAGAACTTTCTACACTAGCAATACTTTCCCGTACTAATTTTAGAATATTAATATTTAAACATTGTAAACTAAATAATTATAATAAGTGAAACTTTTATAATATCTGGTTACTGATTAATGAAAACAATAGACAAATGCCAAATAATTTTCTGCCAAGGCGGATTTGAACTTGGGTCCTTAGAGTTAATTTCATCACGCCTTACCACGGTGCTACCCAACTCTCACACATCTCAGGCATATATATTATTTTCAGTATCATTACATATATTACATTACCGTCATTTTTTAAATACCCTAATTATAAAAGAGATTTAGCTATAATTTGGTGTTCCTTCTCTTTTTAATTTTTTTTTTTTTGTTAGGAACTCATTTTTTTTTTTATAAATTACATTGCAAAATATCCCCTCCCTCTACACAAACATACATATATACATATAAAAACACATATACATAGACCTGTATTTTTTAATATTTAATAAAGTTTCTTCTAAATTCAATATCAGTATTACATTTATTATAAATAGTTTTGATCCTATAATGTGTACCGTAATTCACTTCCAAGTTGGCAACTGTTGAGGATGCAAAGTTCCAGTGTACACGGTGTTCAAATATGATTGATGGCAATTCCCTCGACCTCTATAGTAACTAAACTTTGCCAATTAATGTTGGGCCTAATTTCTGTTCGTAGCAGGCACAATCTCATCAGGATAAAAAAAGAATTTCTCGTTTTCATTTTATGTAGAGGATTTCATAGAAATGTTTTGATGGTTATTTAATGATATATATATATTTCAAATCATAATAAAGGAAATTCATTTTCGTATCAGAGATTCACATATACCCTTAGGAAAGGGATGATGTGAAAATCATGAGCTGGAAAATATCGTCTTGTGTGTTGAAGGTGGGTTGTGAATTATTGAGTTAGGATTTATTTGGTATACAGAATATCATATTAGATTTTCAGTGATTTTTTTTCTTTTTTTTACCTTCAATAAGTAGATGGTCAGAGATTATTTTCTGGTTAGATTAAAAACCTCTTTTATTGGATTAATACATTCTGCCACAATGAAGGGTAATAAGTATTAGGGATATAGAATTACACAACCATACCGCATGATAAATAAATATAAAAAGTATATAAATGATAATAATAAAAAGAAAAAAATACAATAAAATTATAGATACACGTCATATATGAACATAAGCAGATAACTGAGTTAAATAATAGAAAAAAAAGTTTATGGATTATACATTTTATAGGTTTTTTAATAAAAAAAAAAAAAATAATAAATTTGCATCAGCATAACCCATAAAGGGTCAGGGGTGCAGCACTTTGTAAGGAAGTATTGTTGTTAGACCAGCGGTTGTGAAAGGAGAAGATTTGGTCAGAATCACGCTCGACCACCAGATTTTTACCCAATTAAGAGTACCTGCTTTATGTGGACTCCCGAACCCACAGGGTTGACTCGACGGCTACAGTTAATAATTATCTGCCCAGCCGGATTCGAACCTGTGTCCTAGTTGGTAGTAGGTTGGAGATTTTTTGTAATTAAAAATTAATTGCTATTTAAAATAAAGTTTAAACAATTAATCATTAACAAAAAAAATTAAACATTTAATTTATATTTTTTACTGTTTGTGATAATATTTTCAGCATATCTTAACTATTTTTGTCGGTTGCTTATTATTCCAAGCTTAATTTATAACGTAAAATATATATCAAGACCTAAATCACTACCTTTGTTTGTAGTTCTTTATTAGATGAATATATTTTCCAACTTAACGATTTGTTTTGAAAAATTAATTTTTTTTATAAAAAGTTGGGAGTACAGAGTGAAGAGTGAAGAGCCCAAATAAGTAAAAATTTATTTGTTAGTTATTTTTAGCTAAAAATAAAACTTCTTTTAACAATTACAAAATAAATAAAAAAGTTTTATTTATTTAAATATATCTCACGTTTAATGTGGCATGTGCATGGGTGCTCACATGCCTGTTTGTATGTATCTGGACAAATGCGTTTATTTATTGTAGTACTTGGAATCAATCATTTTCTTTCCTTTCCTTTTCTTAGTTATTTCTATATTTTTAAATTTATTTTTATTTTACTTTTTAACATACAATAGTTGGAAATGCTTTGTTTTATAATATATTCATGTGATTATGAAATAACTCCGTCCCATAATTATTTATTTTCAATTCTATTAGATTATAATATTGAACATGATAGTTCTATA
>NW_027111257.1:43279-46364 GCF_000696795.3 Halyomorpha halys | reverse complement strand
ACTGCATAATTTATGTAGTTTTATTTTATGGGTTGAGTTTTTTGTGATGAAAGAGCTGTAGATTCGTCAGATTTTGATCCATCAGTATATATAAAAAAAGGATCAGGAATATTTTGACAAAGACGTGAGAACCTAGTTCTATATTCAGTTGGTGACGTACTACCTTTGGGAAATCGGAATAATTGGAGCATTGCTAAGAATGAAAGGGTTAGAAAACCCTTTAAGAATTAATGGGTTAGGATGGTTAAGGAGTTTGGAATAAAAAGACGCATATCTGTTTTGGGCAAATCCTGCAACGAATGAGATATTAAGGTCTTTGTGAATGAATTTATTTGTAACGTAATAAGGAGCATCAAGGATTTTGGATTGTAAGGATTGGATGTGGGAGGAATTTGATGGTTTGGTGGAGACCCAGAACTCAATTTTATATGTCCAAATTGATCTGATTATCGTAGTGTATACTAATTGTTTGTTAGGAATGGGAAGTTTAGAGTGTTTGTCAAGTAAGTGTTTTAGAAATCGGAATCTACGAGCAGTTTCTTGTCGTTTCAGTCTTGTGTGTGGATTCCGAGTAAGTCTTGGTAAGATGTAATCCAAGTAAGATGGAATCCTTAGTATTGAATCTGTTCAACAGGCGTTAGTGGAGTATTTAGAAAGGATATTGTAGGACAGGAAGGTAGAGGTTTACGACGGAGAGTAAAGGTGATCTGGTGGGATTTATAAGTAAATAGTGAAGTGGACTTTTCACACTAAACAAATAGTGGTATGGTGTGCATATCACTCAATCACTCACTTTGAGTTTAAATTAACTCTGTTAGAAAAAACTGAGCTGCATGACTATTATACCTGAACATACGGAGTTGAGTTTTGTAGCTCCACTAAACCATCTAATTCATCCGGAGTCCAATCCTTACAGTCCAAAATCCTTCATAAAATCCTTAATGCTCCTTACTTTGTCACAAATCAAGTCATCCATCAGGACCTCGATGTCCCTGTGTTGCCGATTTGGCCAGAACCAGGTACCAATCCTTCCATGATTAACTTCCCAACAACCCAAATCCTCTTGTTTTTAACCTAACTTTTCCTCCATAACCTAATAATCCTCCTAGGCATCAGAAAAGAAGATGGTCTCGAGATCTTCTCCTTTAGAAATGTTATTGGAATTCTATCAATGGGTAGAATCTCATGTCATTATATCACCTACAGCAAATTTACTTTTATATATGTTTATACAATTGTAAATAACAATAAATAAAATATTTTAAAAAGAATAATGCTAGCTCATTTCAGAACAGAACTTTCTACACTAGCAATACTTTCCCGTACTAATTTTAGAATATTAATATTTAAACATTGTAAACTAAATAATTATAATAAGTGAAACTTTTATAATATCTGGTTACTGATTAATGAAAACAATAGACAAATGCCAAATAATTTTCTGCCAAGGCGGATTTGAACTTGGGTCCTTGGAGTTAGTAGCATCACGCCTTACCACGGTGCTACCCAACTCTCACACATCTCAGGCATATATATTATTTTCAGTATCATTACATATATTACATTACCGTCATTTTTTAAATACCCTAATTATAAAAGAGATTTAGCTATAATTTGGTGTTCCTTCTCTTTTTAATTTTTTTTTTTTTGTTAGGAACTCATTTTTTTTTTTATAAATTACATTGCAAAATATCCCCTCCCTCTACACAAACATACATATATACATATAAAAACACATATACATAGACCTGTATTTTTTAATATTTAATAAAGTTTCTTCTAAATTCAATATCAGTATTACATTTATTATAAATAGTTTTGATCCTATAATGTGTACCGTAATTCACTTCCAAGTTGGCAACTGTTGAGGATGCAAAGTTCCAGTGTACACGGTGTTCAAATATGATTGATGGCAATTCCCTCGACCTCTATAGTAACTAAACTTTGCCAATTAATGTTGGGCCTAATTTCTGTTCGTAGCAGGCACAATCTCATCAGGATAAAAAAAGAATTTCTCGTTTTCATTTTATGTAGAGGATTTCATAGAAATGTTTTGATGGTTATTTAATGATATATATATATTTCAAATCATAATAAAGGAAATTCATTTTCGTATCAGAGATTCACATATACCCTTAGGAAAGGGATGATGTGAAAATCATGAGCTGGAAAATATCGTCTTGTGTGTTGAAGGTGGGTTGTGAATTATTGAGTTAGGATTTATTTGGTATACAGAATATCATATTAGATTTTCAGTGATTTTTTTTCTTTTTTTTACCTTCAATAAGTAGATGGTCAGAGATTATTTTCTGGTTAGATTAAAAACCTCTTTTATTGGATTAATACATTCTGCCACAATGAAGGGTAATAAGTATTAGGGATATAGAATTACACAACCATACCGCATGATAAATAAATATAAAAAGTATATAAATGATAATAATAAAAAGAAAAAAATACAATAAAATTATAGATACACGTCATATATAAACATAAGCAGATAAGTGAGTTAAATAATAGAAAAAAAAGTTTATTGATAATACATTTTTTAGGTTTTTTAATAAAAAAAAAATAAATAAATCTGCATCAGCATAACCCATAAAGGGTCAGGGGTGCAGCACTTTGTAAGGAAGTATTGTTACTAGACCAGCGGTTGTGAAAGGAGATCATTTGGTCAGAATCACGCTCGACCGACAGATTTTTACCCAATTAAGAGTACCTGCTTTATGTGGACTCCCGAACCCACAGGGTTGACTCGACGGCTACAGTTAATAATTATCTGCCCAGCCGGATTCGAACCTGTGTCCTAGTTGGTAGTAGGTTGGAGATTTTTTGTAATTAAAAATTAATTGCTATTTAAAATAAAGTTTAAACAATTAATCATTAACAAAAAAAATTAAACATTTAATTTATATTTTTTACTGTTTGTGATAATATTTTCAGCATATCTTAACTATTTTTGTCGGTTGCTTATTATTCCAAGCTTAATGTATAACTTAAAATATATATCAAAACCTAAATCACAACCTTTGTTTGTAGTTCTTTATTAGATGAATATATTTTCCAACTTAACGATTTGTTTTGA
>NW_027111257.1:39056-39562 GCF_000696795.3 Halyomorpha halys | reverse complement strand
TTATTTTCAATTCTATTAGATTATAATATTGAACATGATAGTTCTATACATATAATAAAAAACATCCAAGACCCAGTAAACTACAAAACTGATACTAACCACTTAAATACACATTACACCGACATTATAAACATATAAAGACTAAACATATAACCGTAAAAATCAGAGGAAATAAATGGGCTTAAAACAGTCAAATCATAGTAAAAAAATCACTAAGTTTAATTTAAATTACACGATAAAGGACATATAAATAGGGAGGTAATCAAACAGCACACTGAACATAAGATAAGGTCCAAAGAGGTACTAAGAAATGTAGAACAATGTTTGTTCTAAAGAGAGGAGATGAATGCACCAATTATGAACGATCATAAAATAAAAACAATGTAAAGCAATTCTTTTCACCCATGTTAGATAATGACATAAAGTTTGCCTAATTATGAGATTAATATAATTATATGAATCATAAATACACGTGGATGAGGATTCTTGTTATAGTGGATTATTGT
>NW_027111257.1:35282-37161 GCF_000696795.3 Halyomorpha halys | reverse complement strand
CTACACTTGGGGAGATCATTCAAATATACTTTTATAGCTCAAAATTTTAGATATTGTTTCCTTCTGTATGTATATGAGACTTCATTGAAAGATTCATTAGAAAATAGGCCATATCGCAACAATATATTGTTTTTAAAATTAAGGAAAATTAATTTTAGGAGAATTACAATACTTTTAAAGTATATAAACATAAAAGTTTATTGAGCTAAAAAAAAAAATTGTTTTACAATTGAGCTTTCATTCGTTTAAATTTATTTTTAAAAGTAGAAATTGAGTCAAGACTCTATTCTTGATTGAATTATAAGACACATGGTTATATGTTATTAAGCCAAAGGGTTATACTTAAGGGCTTAGATGAAGGTATATAATTTTGATTATTAATTTATTTAAATGGTATTACATAAAATAGAATGAGATTTTGTGATTTACTTGATGATGATTGTTGTATTGTAGTTTTTGTTGCTTTTGAATACTGGTTTTTTTATTCTTGAATGTTGGTTCCTATTTTATGCTTTATTCTATCTCTCATTCTGCCTTCCGTCCCTCTGCCTGAATGTGATGAAACTACTCATGGTAAATTGTAGATCTCAGCCAGAAAATGTCTGTTTTGGTGGTTTTCACTCTTCTCTTCTAGTAGCCGTGATGGTTACTAAAGCCTACTGCTTCATATGTCTACCACTAGATAGCATCTTGAATATATCTTCCTGAATTTCTATTCAAAGTGTGAGAGAGGGTACTTTCATCAAACAGCTATATTTATTTTATTACGTGTAAAATGAGAAACAAATATTGGCGCGATGAGTTTCCAAGAAAAAGTGCTCAACTCAAAAAAAGAAGCTACTAACATTCCAAAGCATAACTCTTATATCATTCATGTTTACTAAAGAGAGAAATACTTTATTCATATATGCTGCCTAAATACATTACGTTGCTATCTCACACAGCATACTTATCAATCCTTAATCGGACATATTTACATTACATATTCATGGTATAATCATAAAAAAAAGATATACAATAATAGGATATAATCACCATTTTTTTTTCACCACTACAGTTTCCTTTTACAATCCATTTCGGTCTGTACAACCAATACAAATGTTTCACTCACTCCCATTACAATACAAATCACAATACAAATTCGCTCTCCGGAATTCACCCTCCTAGATCCTCTTCAGTGACCCGCCAAAAAAATTCAATATAATACGGTAATGTGAGATCAGACCATCATTCATAGTCACAGCAGTAGATCAGTCTATCAAGAACAAACAACTAGATACATTTTACAAGAATAAGAATAACATATAGATTAAGAGGAAAATATAATAAAAAAACAAAAAAAAACATGATATTTGAAAATATTATTAGCCATTGAAACAGGAACAATTTAGATATAGAAGGAAATATATTTCAACAGGTAGGTAGGTTTAATTTTTTAGGTTATATAGTAATTAGAAACGAAATGGAAAACGAAATAAAAGCGAGGATGAGGCGGGAAATGCTTTAATTTTTTTTTATTTTAAAATGTCTTGACTCGCGCATTCTGTTCAAAGACTTAAAAGTTAAAATTTACAAAACTGTTATCCTTCCTCTATGGGAAGAACAGTGTCTTAAAGTTTTCGAAAATAAAGTAGTGATTAAAATATTCGGACCGAAAAAGGATGAGTTATCCAGAGAATTTAGATGGCTTCACAACGCTGAATTGAGTGAACCCGGTGAATATAATTAGTTTATAGGATTGCGGCGAATAAGATGGGTTTGTAAAGTTCTGGGACTTCCTGGACTTCTTTCCTTTCCTTTTCTTAGTTATTTCTATATTTTTAAATTTATTTTTATTTCACTTTTTAACATACAATAATTGGAAATGCTTTGTTTTATA
>NW_027111257.1:22049-35232 GCF_000696795.3 Halyomorpha halys | reverse complement strand
CGCCGCATCACTGGTAGTGAGCCAGTGGTGGCTGAGCAAGTGCGCTAAAGCCGCAAACACTCAACTTGAGTGGAGAATCTGACCATTGCCAGAACTCCAATTCTATAAATATAACAAAAAACATCCAAGACACAGTAAACTACAAAACTGACACTAACCACTTAAATACACATTACGCCGACATTATAAACATATAAAGACTAAACATATAAACATAAAAATCAGAGGAAATAAATGGGCTTAGAACAGTCTAATCATAGTAAACAAATCACTAAGTTTAATTTAACTTACACGATAAAGGACATATAAATAGGGAGGTAATCAAACAGCACACTGAACATGAGATAAGGTCCAAAGAGGTACTAAGAAATGTAGAACAATGTTTGTTCTCAAGAGAGGAGATGAATGCACCAATAATGAATGATAATAAAATAAAAACAATGTAAAGCAATTCTTTTCACCCATGTTAAATAATGACATAAAGTTTGCCTAATTATGAGATTAATATAATTATATGAATCATAAATACACGTGGATGAGGATTCTTGTTATAGTGGATTATTGTTGTTTGTAGGTTATTAAAGTACATGAATATGGGAAAGTGATCTCGAAACGTTGTGCAACAAATGATTATTTAAAATGGAATATCTTCAAATTAGAAGTATTTAACCTAAAAAAAATTATTGTAATGATAGTTCTATTTGGGCTCAATTTAAAGTTCGTTAAATGCGACATGACGTAGTTTATAATTATTCTTTTCCTCATTATATTTTCCAAAATTAATATTAAAATTCAATAACTGATTTTTTCTCATTCTTTGGAGAAACTGTATCTAGGAAATTGTTGAACGTAACCTTTTAGTTTTTAGATCGAAGCTCGTTAATAAACTATTAGGCAGTAATAAATGACATTCTAGTTATTATTAATATATTAAGAGTTATTGGCAATATACATAATAAATATTCAGTGGCAAATTTGGAAAATAGGAATGGTAAGCGTTTTACCACCGTCTTTTTACATTAAAATATATTGGAAGAAATTAGTTTGAAATTACTTTCAAGTTAAATTTTATAGACTATTAGTTTTAAAGTAGAACTACTTTTTTTACCAAGCAATTATTTTCCTAATCAATATTCAGCTCAGACGTTTAAATGGTAAGAGATAAGGAGACCACCAGTACACTGCAAATTAACCTGACCTATATAATATATATTGTGTTTAATTTTATGTAAATTTGATAGGGGCGTGCTGTAATATTGAGGCTTTGGTCCTATATTTGCCATTCTACTCTATAGTGCGTCCAGATGTGTCGTTATTAGAAAATAGCCCATATCGCAACAATATATTGTTTTTAAAATTAAGGAAAATTAATTTTAGGAGAATTACAATACTTTTAAAGTATATAAACATAACAGTTTATTGAGCTAAAGAAAAATTTGTTTCACAATTGAGCTTTCATTCGTCATATTTTTAAAGTAGAAATTGAGTCAAGCGTCTATTCTTGATTGAATTGTAATATGTTATTAAATAAGGGGTTAGTTGAAGGTATATAATTTTGATTATTAATTTATTTAAATGGTATTACATAAAATGGAATGAGATTTTGCTATTTACATGGTGATGGTTGTTGTATTGTAGTTTTTGTTGCTTTTGAATACTGTTTTTTTTTTATTCTCGAATGTTGGTTCCTATTTCTCTCATTCTGTCTTCCGTCCCTCTGCCTGAATGTGATGAAACTACTCATGGCAAATTGTGGAACTCAGCCAGAAAATGTCTGTTTTGGTGGTTTTCACTCTTCTCTTCTAGTAGCCGCGTTACTAAAGCCTACTGCCACTAGATAGCATCTTGAATTTCTTATATATCTTCCTGAATTTCTATTCAAATTGTGAGAGAGGGTACTTTCATCAAACAGCTATATTTATTTTCTGAAAAAGTTTCAAGGCATAACTCATATATCATTTATGTTTCCTAAAGATGTGCGCTAATATATTTGAAAATATTATTAGCCATTGAAACGGGAACAATTTAGATAAAGAAGGAAATACATTTAAACAGGTAGGTAGGTTTCAATTTTTAGGTTATATGGTAATTTGAAACGAAATAGATAACGAAACAAAAGCGAGGTTAGAGGCGGGAAATGCTTTAATGTTTTAAATTTCAAAATGTCTTGGTTCGCGCATTCTGTTCAAAAACTAAAAGTTAAAATTTACAAAACTGTTATCCTTCCATTATGGGACGTCAATGTGTCTTAAGGTTTTCGAAAATAAAGTAGTGATTAAAATATTCGGACCGAAAAAGGATGAGTTATCCAGAGAATTTAGATGGCTTCACAACACTGAATTGAGTGAACCCGGTGAATATAATTAGTTTATAGGATTGCGGCGAATAAGATGGGTTTGTAAAGTTCTGGGACTTCCTGGACTTCCGAATCCCAAAAATGTTATAAAACACTAAATCAACGGGTAAACTTCCGAGGAATAGACCGAAACGTAGATGGGAGGATTGCGTTAAGACTGATTTAGTAGGTTTAGGACTGGGCAGATGTTTGTAGAGAACGATTGGAAGTATCGGTATCTAACCTTTCGGTTCACGAAGTCTTTTCTAATTCCTAATATTATAAGTTATAGATTATAAAATAGTTTAAGTTTTAGTAATTAATAATAATACGACGAATGAAGATATAAATGTTATATTTTTGGGTTCTATTGGATATGATATATATTATTTGGTCGATCCAAATATAAGTTTTATTTTAAGTTGGAAACTGCTATTGACGTCTCTTAGATGCGTCATTTCTTTTATCCAGGCATGAAGATGACAGTAATAGGAACTGTCGAATGCATACCAACAAGGCATATTTAGGGTGGACCTATTTCTAAATAAATCGAAAAATGATTTTATATTTTTCGTAAATCTATTTTTTTATCAGTGAAAGTTGGAAAAATCTATTTTCTATGTATTCCTTAGGAACGGATCTGTTTGACAGGAATAAGTGTGGTGGTATTAAAGGATTCTATAAAGGATTAAAGGTCTATAAACATGTGTTTACATAAAAGAGTAAATGCGATTCGGTGGGATTTATTGGAATTTATTTTTTTTTTCCCAGTTTTAGGATAGTTGATATTGGATTGGAGAATTTTGGATACAATGTAAGGGTCATCATTCACATACAATAGACATATGTCATCGGTGTATGTGATGAGGATAGTGCAAGGAAGGGTTGAGATGCTAGCTGTAAAAACTGTGTAAAGGATAGGGCCTAGGATACTACCCTGAGGTACACCAGCAGACTGAGGAAAGGGGGATGAATAAGCAAGCAAAAAAAGTCTGTTCTATATCAAGAAAGACTCCCGAGCAGCACATTTCGCGCTCCAATGCAGACGAGACATGACATTGATAGATATTTTATAGTTTTCGATAAAATTAAATTATAAATTGGGTTCCAATATCTTGATTTTTTTTCTTTCGTTGGGCTCTCCACTGAGGGCCGTCCAAAACAAGTTCTTAAAGTTTAAACCTTATTACTGAAATTCAGTGCTTTCTATTCCGTTGAAATTTGTAAATTTAAATAATTTAATTGTGAAGTAATGTCGTTATTAATCCCTGGCTTAATATAATTAGCATTCTAAGTAGGACATATTGTTACTAAGGCACCACTCTATTTAAGCATAATAAGATGACCAACTTTAACTCGACTCTGCAACTCGCTACGGTGTAAAGGTTAAATTCTTTAGCGGCTCAGTTAATTCAAGCATTTCATTTGCATTCGTCGGCAAGTTTTTTTAATGAGCTCATTTTCAAGTTGGAAAAAATCCTCCATTTCTTCAGCTCTTCAACATGCTTAAATGTACTTTACAATGTGATATTCATTTTTTTTTATCTTTCGAGTGGGCCTTCTCATTCACTCTTGCGTTTCATTAACGCATAATATTAGCTCGTGAAATTAATTAAAGAAGAATCCTGCATAATCCCCATTTTTTTCTTTTTTTCTTTTGCATGCTGTATAATTTAACGATGTACTATTGATTACTACACTTGGGGAGATCATTCAAATATACTTTTATAGCTCAAAATTTTAGATATTGTTTCCTTCTGTATGTATATGAGACTTCATTGAAAGATTCCTCATTTACTAAACCTGAATAAATCGAAAGCAGGTTACTTTTCAATAAGATAAATTGAAAAAGAATGTTTTTTTAGAAAATTCGGCATTTAGTATCTGTTAACATATTTTAATAATGATAAAACCTAGCAGATATTTAAGATTATTGATTGCTGAGTTATTGATAACAATCAACTGATATATCAGCTAGGTTTTCTAATAATCAAAATGAAAATTTTCCTCAAAAACTCGAATTCGAAACTATGCTTAAAATAAATACTTCTCCTTACTATATATATTATATGTAGAAAAGATAAAGTGAATACGAGGGGTGTTGCTGAAGTTAATTTTTTTTTTTTTTTATTAAAGTGGACTAGAAACTATTTAAGATGCGGGACCTGAAGTTTTATTGAATAAAACCCATGAGTAAATCCGTGACCATTCTATAACCCCCGAAATGTGTGTTCGTTCTGTTTGAACTCATATACAGTACTGTATTTCTTATAAACAATTTACATTTGTGCGAAATTTCGAATTCGAATTTTCGACGAAAATATACAGTTTGAGATGCTAAAACAATGTTGAAAAATATACTATATAAAATGGCGCTTCCAACCAGTCGATTGTATCGAAAACGTATCACAGACATATACTCGTCCTATATATTAAATATCAGTTTCATATAATTTTTCATTTTGAGTTAAGCTGTTTACATTAACAGATAATTTCGGAAGACTCGGTTATATAGACTGATGACATTGAAACGTATATTTTCGTCCAAAACTTAAATACAAATAGCGCACAATCGCTATACTCTCCTTAATATATATTCCTTATATAGGTAAATGAAAGCAAAAATTTAGAATGGATTTGGTTCTGTTGGGCGTAATATTTAAAGAAGTTGTTTGGAAAGTACGATCAATGTAATAAACTCCAGTTAGTGAAATATATATTTTTTATTAAAAGGATTGTTTTCTCTCATGTATGTTTATCTACATTTTTAATAAAAGAAAATTTCCAGCGGGATGAATTAATTTTTCTTTTTTACAAATACTGATGGTAATTCAGATTTTATGACGTATTCATATCCTGTATTTTTTTTATTCAACGAGTCCTAAAGATCTAATTCTTCCAAAACTGAAAAAAAAATTAGTGTGTTTAACGATATGCGCATAACGATGCCAAAACCCAAAATAAATAGTTTTATAATCCAATTAGCTATGAGAATTAGTTATTATAATTTGAGTAACCTCCGAGGAGACATAAATGGTAGTCATAAGGATGAAGATTCAATTACAAAAATGTTCTATTATGATGAAGGATTATTATTGAAAATTGAATTAGGAAACGATCTTGTCCGTTGTTTTTTTTTTTATTATCCGTACAGTTTGGGCGCCAATTATCAAGTAAATGAAAAGAAATTTAATGTTTTTTTTGGCGATTTACGCCTTTGGAACGCGTCTAATAAAAAAGTTTTTTATATGAATTCGTATTAAAATTTGAGTTACTATTCAAAATAAGTGAAAATAATTTGTCTATTCAATTGGAAAATTGAAAATTCAGGTGCACTGAAGAACGGGAGAAAATTAATATATATCTATATCGAAAATTGTTGAGTTCAGGAGTTTAGGAGGAGTTAAACTATATATTGGCTCTCCCTGTGTATGTAAGCTTCGGGTGGTCTTGTGTAATCGAGAGAGAGAACTCTATTGAAGAAACTCATACAAGAAGAAAAGCATTGAGACAGGATTTTTCACGGACCATTTCCAAGGATATTGGTCGATGATATAGATAAAGCTTCCGCTCGGATCAAGGTAGCATTGAAAAGCTGCCATATTATAGGATTACTTCCATGATCTTGATGTTTGGTCATGGATACTTGGACAGCCGCAATCCGAACTCAATGCCATTCATAGGCGGCAAGTCTCAACTGAGGAATTTTTATCAGCTGCTTTCCACCTCACTTCATTGAACTTATGTGCTTATTTATATATTTAAAATATTTATATGTTTATACTAATTGTTAATACCATGAATAATCATCCTCCTAGAAGTATTTAAAATAAACTAGCTTTAATAAATGATAAAATGTTAAATTTTTATTTATTGTTATTGACAACTGTATACAAATATATAAAACAAGTAAATTTGCTGTATGTGAAATAGTGACATGATACAAACATGTGGAGAATCTACCTATTGATAGAACTCCAATAACATTTCTAGAGGAGAAGATCTCGAGGCCATCTTCTTTTCAGACGCCTAGGAGGATTATTAGGTAATGAAGGAGAAGCCAGGTTAGAAACAAGTGGTACAGAAGTTTATCATGGAAGGAATGGTATCTGGTTCTGGCCAAATCGGCAACATATGGAACATGGAGGTCCAGATGGATGACTTGATTTGTGACAAAGGAGCATTAAGGATTTTATGAAAGATTTTGGGCTGTTAGGATAGGATTCGGGAGGAGTTTGATGGTTTAGTGGAGGCCCAAAGTTCAACTCCGTGTGTCCATATAGGCCTTATAATAGTCATTTAAATCAATCTTTTGTAATGGATTGGCAATTTAGACGGTTTGTCTAGTAAATGTTGTAATAGTCGGAACCGACGAGCAGTTTCTTGTCTTTTTAGGCTTGTATGAAGGTTCCATGTCAGTCGTTTGTCCAGATGTAGTCCTATGTAACGAATGTTAAATATTAAATTAAATTTGTAAGATATCATTAGACTTGTGATTTTTATAAAAAAGTCCAAATATGTGTTTAATTATATATGAATGTGTTACAAAACCATAGAAATATATATGAATATGTTACATAACCATAGATGATGAAGTAGACCGAGGTATACGGTCAAACACAAATAAGTGAAACCTATTTTATTTGAGTCGGAATTTATTTTGTTACAAATAAAATAAATTATATTTATTTGTTTATTATTACCTAACGCATCTTTTTCCCATATTGAACTTACAGCAATAAACTCATGTTCCATCTTTTTTTTTTTTATAAATCAAACATGTAACACATCGATTCCTGATGGATAGATATCTACTTATTGTTTTTATTACCTTTTTGAGTTGTAAATAACTACAGGCATTATTGTTTAATAATTTAGAAACAGCGGCAGTGAGACAATAGAATGGCTGAATTCCAGTAAAGAAGTAAACTATGACTGTTGTCCGCTCCAGGGGATTGCTGGAATAAGTCCAATATACTCCACATATAACAAAACATATTAATCATATATGATTTTGTAAACAGTGGTATGTTTTGTTTTATATACCAGTCTTAAATGTGCCTGCTCACATACAGACCATTTTGTGAGTCTTGGTTGTTTGGACTCAGAGACCTTAAGACATCCATTTCCATTGACTAACACAACAGAAAACAAAGACGACGTAGTATTACTGACCAGACTACGAGTTGGACATACTCGATTAACCCAAGAATACCTACTGTCAGAGCCACCTAGACCTACATGTAGACAGTGTAAGGTACCAATAACTGTTAAACAAATACTGACAGACTGCAGTCATTTGATAGACAGTGGATTACCACATCATTTGGTAACTTTATTAGACGATAACAGCCCTCACACGCCGGAAATATTTATTACCTTAAGAAAACAAATATGTACGAATACTTATAACTAATTTCATTTATTTACTTCTTTATCATATTAATTAATGTTACTTACGTTATCCAGTAAAAATATATATTTATTTTTTCTCTCAATGCCATCGTGTAGTGGTCCAGTCCTATATCACAACCCTCAAAGAATGGTATCGAAATTGGAGGATAAAAACAAATCCCATCAAATCACCTTTACTCTTCATCGTAAACCTACCGACTGCCCTACAGTATACTTTAATAATGTAGCTCTTACCTCTGTAGAACAGATTCTTGGACTTCACCTAGACAAACGACTAACCTGGAATCCCCACACAAAACTGAAAAGATAGGAAACTGCACGGATATTCCGACTATTACAGCACTTACTAGACATGTGGTCTAAACTTCCAACTCATTACTAAAGACTGATCTACGTGACAATAATAAGGCCCATCTGGACATACGAAGTAGAGCTTTGAGGGTCCACTAAACTTTAGAATCCTTACAATCCAAAATTCTCGATGCTCCTTATTTTGTTACAAATAAAATCATCCATAAAGACCTAAATGTTCCTTATGAAACCGATCTAGCCCAAACCCGATATTATTCCTTCCATAATAAACTCCCTAACCTCCAAAACCCACTAGTTTCTAACCTTGCTTCCTCTTCCATTCCTGGCAATCCTCCGAGGAGCCTGAAAAGAAGATGGCCTCGTGACCTTATATTGTAAAATGTTTTTAGGGTTATTATTTTTTTCTCTCAATTTAATTTTATTTATATATATTTCTTAATATTAACTATCGCTATGAAATCAGTTTATATATTCTAGTATATATACATGATGTTAGGAATGTTTCCGAGAGGTCAATCAATATTCTTAGGGAAACATTACTATCACAGATTCCTTATATTATATTAGAAAAAAAACAAAAAAAAAAAAAACGTGAATTTTCGTCAGAAACAGTGATTTGAAGTTGCACGATTGTAATACTTCCTTCAGAATAGTGTAATTTTTGAATAAGGATATTATTTCGTAATGGGTATCTACATTTTTTTTCTTCGTTTGACTTTCACAATAATTTATATTTTAGCCTTTTAATAAAAAAAAAAAAAAAATCCTTTGTGTTTTTGGAACATTTTTTTTTCTAACTGAAAGATTCCTCTTATAACAACCAATTCACTGACATTGAGTCCCGTTGCACAAGAAATGATTTACCATTTGTTTGATTGCGGTCCGTCCAGGTCACTTGCGGTAAGGCTTGGAAAGCAATTACAGAAGGGGCTTAACAACTACAAATAGCTTTCTTGTTTCGAAAAAAAAAACAACCAACAAATCCTGATTACCTGTATTGAGAACTTCTTCAGGATCCGTAAGGATATCTGGAATGTCCTTCGTAAAGATGTCGTGAGTCGCTTACATAAGAAGGTATAATATTTCTTGCAGTCATCAGATATTTGTATGACCTAGGAATTAAGTACCAATGCGTAATTATTGTTCATCGTCAAGGAGGCAAGCATTTTTACGTTGCCTGTTCAGGTAATTGGCATTTTATTCCCGATTATGAAATTATTGTATACACTATTAAAAGGCAAATATAAAAATCGATAATTCGCGCCGTTTTTCAATTTCAGGTTATTTTTAATGTTACTCGATTATTAAATTAAATTTAAAGTCTCCTCTTCCCGTTTAAGAAATATTTAAAAAGTGATATAGGACCGTCACTCCCGCGGGGTCTTGGTGGGGTGGCTCCGATCAAGAAGGATTACCTTTTTTTTGCTCAACATTAATGAAGCCCATATTGGCGCCTGCGACTCTCTGCATGCAGTAGACTTACAAAAATGCACTTTAGTATACTTCAGGGTAAAAGAAGGATTGAGCATTTATTGTATATAAGTCCTCGTAATTATATTTGTAAGAGTTGATTAATATTTTATTCAATATGAGGGTACGAAAAAAACATGGCTTTAATTTCAAATAATGAGGAGGGTGAAAAAAAAAATTACACCTTTTGTGTAATCAAATATCATGTTTTAGCAGAAAAAAAAACAAAAACATTTACAATGTTTGCTATAGTATTATTTATTATTTTTTTTTTTTAAAAATTATTGCTGCAAGTTTAGAGATTAGATTTCCAATAAATATCACTTGAGTAAATTAATTTTAGATAATTTTGAACTTAAATTTTATTTGGCTGATGTTTATTTTCTTTTTCAGGTATGTTCAATTTGATGACTTATTATTTACTAGGCAATCGCTGAACAAGGTAAATATAAACTCATTTTACTCTGTGTTTGCGTGCAATTATGTTTTGTATGATAGGAATTGGTTTATTATTTAAAATTGCACAAACATTTCGTGTACAAACTGTGGAAGGTATTGAATAATTGGCTCCAGAAGACGAATGAACCGTCCAAAACGTCGGCAGGGATATTTTATCCATAAACAATTAAGTAAGAAGATTATTTCTCGTGATTGAAAAAAAATTACATTAATTGATTTTGAATTAATTAAAAACCAATAATTCTTTTTTACAAAAAGTTAAAACTGGCTAGATTCCTACGAGACTTAGACTTTGGCCGACAGTGGCAGAATTCATCTCAAGGAGGCACCTGACACTAGCTATAAGAAAATAAAGCTGGTTAGTACCAAGGCATACTGGCTTAATCACTTGCTAACATCTTTGTACAATAGCCGGGAAGAAAAAGGGCAGTTATTTCACCCCAACTTTTGATTACTTTAATGAAAACTATGTATAATTACTAGTCAAAACTGATGAATCTGCCAAGTATTGGTAAGAGGAATAAAAAATGGCGGCTGTTTCAAAACGTTAAAAAACATCAATTTTTCATTCGGAGCTCTATATTTTAAAAACTACCAACAACATTAAAATATCTAAAAGAACTTGAATATTTAAAGGAGAGTAAATTTGCTTAAATATGAGCTCTAATAAGAGCTATTTACTGATAGTTCTCCAGATAGAGCTTTTTTTAATGTATTTATTTATGTATTATGTATTATATAACATATTTTCTGTAGTAAACAAGATATAAGAAACGTATTTTATAGGTCTAGAATAGAAAATAAGGGGATAAAATCATTTTCGACTTCTATGCCAGTCTATTAATTTAAAAAAAAAAAAAGCATTGGTGTTGGTCTTCTTGTTGATTGATTTAAATTCAAATGCATTATTTACATCGCTATTAAGTTTGTTGATTGATTCTGTAAGTTATTTACAATTTGTTGGAAAGACTGCCAAGGTAAAAAAAAATATATATAAGATACAAGTTTATGATAAAAAAAACTTATATGTCAGTTTTTTTTTATAAAAGATACTTCACTGTGTGGATAGTAAACCAATTAATTGGAAACCCGTAACCAGTTTGTGACACCAGTCATAAATTGCGTATGTAAGTGGAGCCATTTCTATCCTATGATATTTCTTTTAATTTAGACTTAAAAATAGATTTTTAATTATTTATTTATTATATAGGAAAAAACTTAATTCTTCTTACTTTAATTTATTTCTGTATTTCGGACGATGCTTTGGACAGATGCTCTATCTACAACTTATTTCACTATAGCACAAGAGCCCACGAGAAGAAAAAAAGTCAGATATTTCACCAAAATTTCTTAATACTTTAATGAAAACTATGTATAAGTTCTAGCCAAAATTGATGAGTCTGTCAAGTATAGGTTGGAGTAATACTAAATGGTGGCTTTTTCAAAAAGTTAAAAGAATTAATTTTTTATTCGGAGCTCCTATATCTTTAAATCTACCAACAACACTAGAATACCTAATAGAACATCATTTAAATGAGTGTAAGTTTGCTAAAATATGAGCCCTAATAGATCTATTTACGTTAAATAGTTCTCGAGATATAACTTTTTAAATAATAACACTTCATAAAAAATCCATTGAAAAATCGGAAGTTATTTTGATAAATCTACAGACCATAAAAAATATTCGACGTACAGATGTTTGCCTTGTCAAATTAAAGCTAGTTTAATGTGCTATAAAATAGTTTATGACACTTATATTTGCAGGAGTTGTAGTTTTCATGATATTTGCTAAAATAAGTTGATTTATAGTTCTTCGGACAAAATTTCATGTGCAAAATTTATAAATATATATGCGAATGTCATAAAACTACTACCCCTACGAACATATATGTAATAATCTACTTTGTTGAACATTAAACTAGATTTAATTTGATATGGCAGACATTTGTACGTCGAATAGTTTTCGAGCTAAAGATTCATCAAAATGAATTCACCAACGTCTGATTTTTTATTGAAATGTTGCTTTTTTTATTATTTATTTATTGATATTTACAACTATATAAAAAATATAACAAATAAATTTGATCATAATGTTGATATGATACTGATCTATAGAAATTACCCAGTAGTAGAACTCCAAAAACAGTTTACAATATAAGGTCACGAGGCCATCTTCTTTTCAGGCGCCTCGGAGGATTGCCAGGAATGGAAGGGAAAGCAAGGTTAGAAACTAGTGGGTTTGGGTGGTTAGGGAGTTTATTATGGAAGGAATAATATCGTTCGTGCTAGATCGGATTCATAAGGAACATTTAGGTCTTTATGGATTGTTTTATTAGTTACAAAGTTAGGAGCTTTGAGGATTTTGGATTGTAAGGATTGGATACAAGAGGAATTCGAAGGTTTAGTGGAGCCCCAAAGCTCAACTCCGTATGTTCAGATGGGCCTTCTTATTGTCTCGTAGATCAGTCTTTAGTAATGAGTTGGAAGTTTAGACCGTTTGTCTAGTAAGTGCTGTAATAGTCGGAATCTGCGTGCAGTTTCCTGTCTTTTCAGTCTTGTGTGCGGATTCCAAGTGTTGCTTTTTAAAATTTTATATTTTGGGATCTATTGAACGTCTATTGGACAGCTCTGTTAGGGCTAATATTTTAGCAAATTTCCTCTTCTTTAATTGGTGATCTCTTAGGTTCTTTTCTAGTGTTGTAGATAGTTTTAAAGATAACGAGCTCTGAATAAAAATTAATTTTATGTTACATATCATATTAAACTTTATTATGAGTTTAGTTAATCTTCTGTTATCATAGTACAAGAGCCGGGAAAGAAGATGGCCTCGTGACCTTATATTGTAAACTGTTTTTGGAGTTCAACTACTGGGTAGTTTCTGTACATGCTATATCATATCATTGTGTAATTATGATCAAATTTACTTGTTGTATTTTTTACACAGTTGTAAATATCAATAAATAAATAAATAAAAAAGCTATTATTCCTTACGCTCATTGTATAAAAGCATCTGAAGTAGCTTTGGAAAGTAGGCGATGAGATGAGAATAAGCGCCCAAATTGGATTGCTTTGTCTTATTGGATTACATGCGGAGCTGTTGAAGCACAAGAAATATCGACTTCTGCTTAAATGCCTGGTCGAGATTTATAATGTATTTTCGTCAATTTCTGATTTTAAATACTCAAAATTAAT
>NW_027111257.1:20824-21999 GCF_000696795.3 Halyomorpha halys | reverse complement strand
AAGTATTTCTCTCTCTATAGAGCTCCGAATAAAAAATTAATTATTTTTAAAGATTTGAAACAGCCGCCATTTTTTATTCCCCCTATCTATACTTGGCTGTCTCATCAATTTTTACTAGTTATTATACATAGTTTTCATTAAAGTAATCAAAAATTGGAGTGAAAAAAATGATTTTTTGGGGACTCCTAATCATTCTTTCCGTCTCAAATTACTAATTTAAAAAAAAGTATAATAATAACGGCCTCTTCTTAGGAACACCTATGCTGACTAATATAGCTCACACAACTGGGAAGAAACTCCATTAATTTCAGAGTAGTATCTTGAGGCGTACTGTAAAGCATTCTGCGAGCGAAAATAGGAACTACATCCATATTTCAACTTGGACTGCTAATAGTGACAGAATTCATTTTCATAAAATTCTTCGATAGTCTCCCAACACCGCACTATTGCAGGCATTAACACCAACAGGGGATTCTGTTGGTCCACAAAGGGGACAAGCACACATATACATTGCCAGATCTGATGAGCCTCGTCAACATATAGCAGACACAAGATAGTTTTTCCCAATTATATCCATCATATTCCCTTTCCTTCTGAAATGTACCAAATGCACTAAAAGAGTTTGATTTGATCAATTCTCTCACTAATATCAAACCATCCATATCTATAAGTCTCAGTGATAAAAAAGAAACAAAAAAAAAGCTATATAAAAGGAAATTTCTAATCTGAAACAAAAGAGGAATTAAAAACTCAAAGTTTTTTTTTTTTTCAATTCAAACTCGTCCTAGACGTTTTAGGCCAAAATACTAAATATTACTTAATAATACTTAAAGGGAAAAAAAAATCATAGTACAATAACTAATGACCCGAATCATAAATGTTATGAAAACTAAAAAAAAACATTAGATTTAATTGACATAATTTGTAATACTTAAACAAACAAAAACATATGTATTATGTAACATATTTTCTATTGTAAACAAGATATAAAAAACGTATTTTATAGGTCTAGATTAGAGAATAAGGGAATAAAATCAATTTCCACTTCTAAGCCAGTCTATTAATTAAAAAAAAAAGCGCTGGTGTTGGTCTTCTTGTTGATTGATTTAAATTCAAATGCATTATTTACATTGCTATTAAGTTTGTTGATTGATTCTGTAAGTTATTTACAATTT
>NW_027111257.1:11876-18909 GCF_000696795.3 Halyomorpha halys | reverse complement strand
GCCTGATTTTTGGCAAAAAAAATATATATTAAGAAAATTAAATATTTTCGGCGCGTAGCTCAAGAAGTATACACTGTTTTCATGGTGATTATATATCAATCGATGTGTCTCTGAAGAACAAGAAAAAAATATTACTGATACCACTAGATAACTTTTTATTCACAAAAAAAATGAGGATTTCAGTAAATTACACTTTCTTAAGATTCGTTATTATTGTTTAAAGAAAATAAATTGTTGAACTTTACCCAGGAAACAATCTATATTTCTTTATAAGTCCGACGTTTTGGCAACTTTGACCATCCTGAAGGACAATTTTCAATAAAATTTTAGAACCACATCAATTTTAAAAAACTTCATGCAGGCTATTCTGCCCAGGTCATTAGTTTCTGTCCGTAATTGCCCTATTTTATCAATTCTTCATATTAAATTAAAACTTTTAGTCGCATTTAATTTTCACTATGATAATTTATCACAACAATCTATTGGTGTGCACTGAAATTTATGATATGGGCAGAATAACCTGCATGAAGTTTTTTAAAATTGATGTAGTTTTAAAATTGTATTTATGATTGTCTTTGAGGATTGCCGAATTGGACAACGCGTAGAACTTATAAGGAAATATAGATTGTTTTGAGATTAAAATTGGATTCAATTTATTTTATTTAAACAATATATATATATTTTTTTTAAGAATTTGAAGCATTTGGTAATGAAACGTGTTAATCACAAAGTTTCACATTCAACCACCAGTCACTTGATGGAATATCTTTAATAAGCATCAGATGCAATCACCCAAATTTTATTTTCCTAATTTATTCCATTATGAATACTTATAATTGAATATTTGGATGATTTGAATAAATTAAAATTAGAAATTAAACTGAAAACGCAGTATTGGGGAAGAAATTTCAGTTTACAAAAATACGTTTTCAATGAACAAAACAATATCGAATCAATGAAATAACACAACCTTTAATAACTGACTTCTGGGAATATGGATTTTGTTTTTTCGTTTTCCTGCTTTCCATTTTCCCTTCCAGTTCTTGATAAACAACAAACTCTGTTGTTCCAATTTAAGTTGGTTGCTTACTTTCTTTTCAAGGGGTAATATTTATCATTATTTGAAATTGAAAAAGTTTGTGAATCGTTTTCTTCGATGTCGAAATCTTGCATTTAAAATAGACGGAGATAAGAACCCAGAGTATAGAAAAACTGTTGGAAATCATTAACATTCCAATAAATAGCACTATTCATACATTCATTGACACCTGTCTTAGTTTTTTTTTTTGTTATCTAAATATAAGTTTGTTTTACCTTCAACGAGGAGTCACTTAATTTATTACTTATTTAATTATCAGTTTTGATTTGATCTGAACTGAAATAGCCATGATGAAGCTCTACAAAGTAGTGCGAAACGTCGGAAAAATAAATAGTTATTACCTCTTTTTATTTGACTGCAGCTCTGGCCATCTTCTGTTTAATTTGAAATTATACGGTCAACTATTTATATATATTTACAATTTATTACTCGTACTAACATTATTATTTTTAAAATATAAATTTCAAAAAAATCTTTTCTAAGCTCTATAAAGGCAGTTCTAAATAATCCTCCAGACAAAATCTTCAATTTACGATAAATATTAAATACTGTGTGTTACGACTGAGTTGCTCGTTTAGGTTTACGGTACATTTTCAGCAAGCTTAGAGTGCGAAAGTTGACAGCTGTGGCGCAATTAATAGTAATGATAATAATTAAGTAATAACCAGAAAGAATAGATCATTGCGTATGACTGAATACACTTACTTTCATTCACTATGTTGGAGTAATGCTTGTGAACTACCTTTTTATACTTTTTTTTTTACCAAATAATATCTTTGGTTTAAGTTAATAAAAACAAAGGATATATTGGGAATTATTTTTTTAAAAGAATATAATAAATAAAGTAAAACATTTTTTTTTAAATCTATAATAATACTTATGCTATGGATATTTTTGATATGATTCTTTGGTAACAAAAAATTTGCGCTCATCAAACAGCTTTCACTTACGACTCTCATTTACAATAATATATATATTTTTTTCTGTTTCTATAAAAATTTGTATCTTAGGGTTTATCCAAGTGAGAATAAGGAATAACTCTGTTCCTAACAAGAATACTACAGTTGAGATTAATACAAAAAATGTAACAAAGCTCTGATGAATAATATCGGTCGGGATAAATCGGTTACGCTCGGCTATCTCCGATTTTCCAGTCTCTCAACTGTATATTTCTCCATTTTCACCTTTAGCTAATTATAAAATACTTTCATAATTCATTTATTATTATTTACAATCCAAAATGGTTAATTATTTCAAATAAACAAAATTAAAGGCCCTTTATAACAAGATCTTTTGAATATTCGGTATTTAAACCTTGTTTGACTGTTTCAATGAAGATAAAGCGTAGTTGATATTATAGATCACTTGCTTGATCTTACGCATTGGTTCACAGAGTTTAATGAAAATCATTAGTCTTTTAGAGAAAATCGTGAAAATTTGAAAAAATTAATTCTATAATGTGGCCTCGAGCGAAAATGTCGCTGTCATGTCCCAGGCGTATAGCTTTCTTGAATATTTAATTTCATTTTCGTACAATTTTTCGTTTTTGAACTAGAGTCTACACACAGAGACTATTTTGCGATACTTGGATCCAGAGAACATCCTAACCAGATAACATGTATTTCCGTCAAGAACTCAATTCGAATTTTTGCACGATCGGTACACTTTCCCTTAATATATATTCCATAAATAGCAAGTGAAAAAGACTAAAACAAAATTATTACAACCTAAACTAAAATGGAGCGTAATAAAAATATATATATAGTTATGCTGGAAGATAGCTGATTGACCGTATGTATTAAATGGAATATGAGCCGGGTGCGGTCAAAGAAAACTCAAATAGTAATTAACTACTTTAATTGAGCCAACGTTTCGCCCCACATTGTAAGGCTTCGTCATGGCTAAGAAGAAATACTAATACTTAACATTCATAAAATAAAAATAGAAAATTAAAAGGGTAAACAATGAAACGTAAAAAATCATAAAGAAAAATATAATGTTGTAAAAAATAAATGAAAACGGAAATAATAACAGAAAAAAAAAAGAAATATAAAAGAAAGTACAAAAAAAGAAAGTATAAACTAAGAGATGGTAAGGTGAGAAATATTTGAAGGAAGTGTAAAGAAATTCGGGCCTAAACTTAAAATATATAATAAATGTAATAGGATATATAAACTTAAAGTAGATAATAAATGGAATATGGTATATAAACTTAAAATATATAATAAATGGAATATGGTCCGGGTGAGGTCAAATAAAACTCAAATAGTAATAACCATTTTCATTGAACCAACGTTTCGTCCCACGTTGCAGGGTTTCGCCAGGTCTCTTTCTGTTTGTGAACCCTTAGTTAAATAGTTCAAATATTACCACTGCCTGTAAATAAACTAAGATTGTTTAATTTTAAGAATTTAAAATCCACAATCATAAATATCAATCATATTATCAGTAAAAACATGTAATAAAAAGCTTTATTATTAACAAATATAAACAATTGATAGTTTGATGTAATTTTATAGTTGAGCTAAAAATATGGACCTATTCTTTCTTAAAATAGTTTACGGTATTTACAAGGTAAATATTTTGTCATGTTTTTTTTTTAATTTACTAACTCCTGAGAAAATATTTGAACTGAATACAAATTATTAGTCTTACAAATTCTGTATATCGATATTTTATTTTATATTTATTTTTACCTGTTCTCTTAATGTTGCTATGGAAGTACGGATTGAATTGTAGATATCGAATGTATCGAGTTGGATTGTAGAGAGCTATCAAGTGTCGCAACCTTGGACCAAGACCGATTGAGATGAGGAAAAAATTACTTCTCGATCCGGAACGAATCCTTTTCGGCTGCTCTCTGCTGCACTTCAAGGCTGTTCACTGTAACACTTTTTTTATTTAATAATATAGTAAGCATTTTATCAATAAATTGCATATCAACTTGTTGATCACAATATTTATATAAATGATAACTCATTGGAAAACGATTGGGTTTTAATTCATAATATTAACTGGCTTGAGAAAGAAACTCAATCTAAATGTGCTACATAATGTTTCCCAACAATCTTATTTTAAAAATTTTTCACTAGTCGAATTAGAATCTAATATCTCGAGATGGTGTTAGACGTAAAGTTTCAAAAATGTATTGAAACCTTAATTTTTCATTTCGTGGGACCGCGACAGAAATAAAAGTCGACTCCCTAGGCCAGATTCGAACCGGCGCAGTACAGTGGTGGGAAACAGCAATTTTCGCGAAAACAGAAACTTTTAAATTATTTAAATAATCGGTAATTCTCAAAATTTACTTTGTTATTTAGGGTGCTGAATTCAAATGAATGTGGTTTTTTTTAAATAATATTTTCCGGTGTAAAAATATAATTCTTATTTTTCCCATTATTAAAATCATTTTTCCTATAAATAAAATTTTATTCTGAAACATAGTGGTTAATTTGATTATTGTTCTTACCTTATTTTGATTACACCTTCCAACAAAGGATCATATTATAATTTAGACAATAAAAAAACGATGATATGACACTAATATTTATACTTATTATTGAAATAAATAATAATATGGATAAAGGAAAACAAAGCTATAAATAGAGACCGGATTTTCGTGCATTGCATCTTTTGTTCTCTACCTCTAGAGAAATTCGAATCATGGAATATACATTCAAATAACAGTAATTTTATAATGCTCGAAATTACAATTTTTATGTATTTCTCCACAAAATTGCTAAAAAGTTTTGAGGTTTCTCTTCTCTATAAATTTTACGATTTTGATTTTTTTTTATTGCTTTTACTAAATGTCACTTAATGTTTGTACAGGAGAGGAGGTGAGATAACAGGAGCTAATTCAATCGGAACGGCATAGCCGGGATTTTCAGTTTCTTCAATAAATTTTTCTAAATTCACAACTTATAAGCAAATTTTAACTATTTTACTTACATCTGTGAATCATAATGGTGTAATTAATTTTTATGATATTGAAACATATATTTTATTAAACTGAATTTGGTGGAATGATACAATTCTTCCTTTTTCAACTGCAATAATTTGTTTCATATAATCAGCAACAACGGTTCGGGAAATATCACCCATCTTCAGGTTGCTATAAAACCAAATTCAACAAAAACCTATAACATGCGCTTATAACACCACTAATATATCATATATACATCAAAACTATTTGCCTAATAAAAATGTTTTATATATATCGTATAATTAATTATCTCTTATTTTGTCATTATTGGTAATATTTAATAATATTATTGTAATTTAATGAATAACAAACTTTTTTACTGTTAACAATTATACATTTTTAGGAGAATAATTACCTTCCTGAAGTTTATCTTTCATTATGATAACCACATAAACACTTATCTCCTCCCTCTATTGCCACAAAGATGAACAATTAAACATATATTTTATAAATTTTCGTTGTTTTTTTAATACTGGTAAACGTTAGAAGATAAACCAGTGTTTTTAGTCCACTGAAATTGGCGTTGGGAAAAAATTATGATTACATTACAAAATATAATCTAACTCACATTTAATACAGAGCTTATAGTATGAAAAGTAGTCCCATAAGCTGCCCTGTTACGAGTTTACTTAGGCCATTGTGTATATACTTTATCGTCGGTTTAGTAAAAATCTTTATTCCACTTAAAGTAAGGCAGAAGTTTATTAGTTCTTATATATTCATTTAAATATATTTAAAAAGCTAATGTTTCGATGTTTATTTTTCAATTTTTCATAGTGAAATTATAAAATAAAGAAACTGGATTAACTTTAATATTTTTCTTCAAAGAAAATATTTATTCTTGATTGGCTTTTTTTCTTCTTTTTTTCCCTCTTGAGTTTTTTAGGAATATTGATTTGAAACTACGTAGTTCCTACTTGTGTTAAAAGTTTCTTTCGGTAGGAAAGTCGACTTCCTAACATCAACCTGATGCGTTTGTTATCTGTCCCGGCCTTAAGACGTAATATTTTCTAAGGTTCTAAGATTTACAGAACAGTGAAAAATAATACCTAGGGGATGAACTCGTTTAAAAAAAATGAAAATATCACTATTCTGGATTTTATTTTTAGGAAGTTTGATTATATTAATTTTTTTTAAATGTTGAGGTGAAACAACTGCCAAAAATGAATCTAATCTATTCTATATTTTATTGTACAATGTTTCGGAACGTATTGTCGCGTATTCATGCACCTATAATCCTAAAAATAATGTATTTTTTATCAACAATTTTCTTCCATGTCATATAAGTGTATTTGTAATTCTTGTAATTATATGTACTCCACATTTGTCATATTTTCCTATTCAAATCATGTCATCATATAGTACAGGAGCCGGGAAGAAAAAAAGGCAGTTATCTCATCCCAATTTTTGCTTACTTTAATGAAAACTAGGTATAATTACTAGTCAAAATTGATGAGTCTGCCAAGTATTGGTAAGGGGGATAAAAAATGGCGGCTGTTTCAAAACCTTAAAAAAACACTAATTTTTAATTCGGAGCTGTATATCTTAAAAACTACCAACACTAGAAAATCTAAGAGAACATTATTTAATGAAGAGTAAAATTGCTGAAATATTAGCCCTAATAGAGCTATTTACGTCCAATAGTTCTCCAGATTTTGCTTCAGGTATGAAACTTACTGAAATATCAGTAGTTAGTTAATTTATTTTGAGAAATCTATATCTCAGGAACTATGTGACGTACAGATGTCTATTAGCACTCAAATTAAAGGAAATTTAACTTACTATAAAGTAGTTTATGACACTTAAGTTCGTAGGGGTAGTAGTTTTTATGACATTCACATATTAATATAAATCTGGCAAATGAATATTTGTCCCAACGACTATAAATCAATTTGTTTTAGCAATTTTCATGTAAACTATTACTCCTACGAACAAAAACATCATAAACT
>NW_027111257.1:9845-11826 GCF_000696795.3 Halyomorpha halys | reverse complement strand
ATTTTATGAGTGATCTTTGTTTAATATTTTTCTGTGAGACATAAATAAATCTAGATTTGATATAGTCTGTTGGGTCTAAAAATTTTACATTTATTAAAATATATGGAATATCTAGCTGGATATATAACTGTTCATAACAATTGATTTGTTTTGAAAAAAATTACATTCTTTGGGAATTAGTTTTTGATGGAAATACACGTTTTTAGGTTCCGTGAGTTCAAATAACTAATTCACGAAAAATGTTCTGTGTGTATGTGTGTGCGTATGTGTGCGCTAGCTCAAGGCAGCTCAACGAAAAGTCGCACGGAACTGAAATTATATATTTAGGACAAATAAATGCCTAGTTGGTGTTAGCTTATTTGTCTTTGAAATCGACCAATCCGAAGCACCACTTTAGCAAATCGATTCTACTTTTAGGATTTTCTTCTGTACGGTTCTAATGATTTTGATCAAACTGGATCGATAGAATTTGCCATTTCATTTAAGTAATCTGACAGAGCTTTACTAACAAATTTTTAAATAAAATTTCCTCTGAAGTACCTTTAATATTTTATATTTGAAATAATTATCCATCTGAATTTTTTATTAGTATTAAAAAAAGTAAATGGGAAAGTATTTGATTTATAACTTAAAAAAATAATGTAAAAATATTTTTTCTAGGTTGAAAAAAGTATTCAGAAATAGAAGTAATTAATAGAGAATCCTTTGAAAGCCAAATATTTAATTTTAAAAAAAATAGTATTTAACATATAAAGTCATAAATCATCTGATAATATGATAATATATAATATGCTAGAAGATCGCCAATCTGATTAATGTTTTTATATCATAATAGTTATTCAGCTAGTTTTTTAATATCATTTAAGCCTTGGCGTTGGGAGGATAGCTAATATTATAAAATTATTCCTAGTATTTTCAATATCGATTTTAAAACAATTTGTCTTTGACTAAAATGTTAACAGTTATATTTTCATATTTCTGCTATATTTTTGCAAAAAAACATGTTAAGATTTTGAACGTTAACTATTATTAAAATTACTTTTTTACTACATACTGAAAACTAGTACAGGAGATTATTACCTCATTGAATTATATATAAATATTTCTTCTAAAAAGGAGCGAGGATGAAGTACATCTTAAGATGAATGCAAGTTGAAGAATCGTAGGGAATTAAATATCCGAGTAAGACACGATAGAAGCACTCGTGCTCCTGGGACAATTTAATTTAAGCAATTTTAATGCCATCATAAATGACCAAACAGCTCGAAAAGGAAATCAAAGATAGATAGCAATCTTTGTGAAACGAAAGCCCACGAAGTAAACTAAAAATTATAGAAAAAGACGTCAAGCCCTGGGGTAACGCCAGCCGCAAATGTGGTAGAGACTAGGCTTAGAATAGTTCACACAAGGCTCATTCACTCCTATCTTATTTCAGAGCAAACGCCTCCGAGGTGTTAATTTTGTAACAAAAACTTGACATTTAGCCCCATCTTCTAGGAATGCCCATATTTCACGTCACATCTCAATAGCTCAGGATTGAATACGGATAATTCAAATCGCTTAGAGATCACGATGAAACAATAAAATTAGTATTTCAGTTTTTAAAATTAAAACATTTACTGAAACAAATATAACACCGAAAAGAAACAAATAATAATAATAATAATTTAAAAAATTGATAAAATTAAATTAAAAAATAAATAAATAAAACAGATTTAACTAGAAATAAATGGGGTTGATGACTCCTGATGTTTTACGCCATTAATCAAAAATATATAAACAAACAAACATTGTAAGTGCGCTCAGCACCACATTATTCGTTGAATGGATTGAATGTCCTTTTGTAAGAATTGTATCATTTGATGATGATATCTCCGAAAGATATGTAATATTCCTCTATAAGCCATGAAAAGATGCCATTACATGGAAATTTTACCTCGACGAATCTCACCCCCGGGGTTGAAATATGCTATCATTCTTA
>NW_027111257.1:7755-8718 GCF_000696795.3 Halyomorpha halys | reverse complement strand
TTTTGCGGTCAGTAAGGAACAAAAATTAGTGAATTATGTGCTTATGTTTTGGCCATAATTTAAGACCTTCATTAGATAAAAAAAGTAAAATTTAATTATTGTATTTAAATCAAATAATTAATTAATTAAATCCAAGATTTTTTACTCTTTTTTTTTCATAAATTTCATTATACATATATTTATTTACTAGTTTTTCATTTGTGTATAATTTTATTTATTTATTTTTAATTGTTCTTCATAATTTTAGTATTTCATATTTTCACGCTGATTGCACTCTCAACTATTTTCTCTTCATGTAGTCAAGGAATAATACAGAGAGCTTCGAGAATTCTCAAATGAATCTTCATAGGTCTTTGTTATGTTAAAAGAAGATCTTGTTGGTCGTGAATTCAACTTTGCATCATCTTGTCCTCTAACGCAAATAAATTTGAAATTTCGATTGTAAAGGTGTGATTTCAATGAATTATATTTTTCAATTAAAATCTGTACCACTACAACTTATGAAGGGTCAGAGGCTCAGTACTTTGGTCAGAATCACAGGAGGGCTCCAGAACCTACAGGTTTGACTCATGGCTGCAGTGTAACAATTTTCTACCCAGCCGGATTCGAAAAGTTAGTAGCATCGAGCCTTACCACGGTGCCACCGCACTCCGAAGTATATTTTTTAGAAAATCTAATTTTAAAACTATTTTGTGAATTTAAAGTTAAGCACATTTTGTAATGATTATAATATGCACTATATAATGTATACTGTTCAACAGAGAAAGAACAGTTTAAACTTTTAAAAAAATAAATTATAAGGAGAAATTGAATTTTCAAATGATTTTGTCCTTTACGTTTGTTGGATTTTCTCTACTGTCACAGACATAATCTTCAAGCTTATTAATAATTAATATGATTCCCTATTAATTTATTGTTTTATGGGCTGTTTTACCTTGTTATTAATGACCTGAGCAGAATAGT
>NW_027111257.1:2991-4940 GCF_000696795.3 Halyomorpha halys | reverse complement strand
CTGGAGGATTAAAATAAATTCCAATAAATCCGATCAACTATCTTTTACTCTTCGTCGTAAACTTTTATTATAATAATACTGTATCCTTTAATCGTACTTCAAATAATCCTGTCGAGCAGATCCGCTACCTAGGAGTATATCTGGACAAACGACTAACTTGGGATCCTCTTAGAGGGTTGACAACAAAGAGAACTGCTCTTCGATTCCGAATATTACAATACTTACTTTTAAACAATTACCTGATTAAACATCTATCTATAATTACATTGTTTTCTCTTTATTAGTCTTGTATTACTAATAATAATTTTCATTCATAAGTTCTAATTACAATAGATGCATTTATTTGGCCATATTAAGACTTGTTTGGACTTGCAGAGTAGAAATTTGGGACTCCACTAAACCGTCGAATTCCTCTGGTACAATCTAAATTATTTCGTAAAATTTTTAACGATCAACACTTTATTACAAAAATAGTTATTTATCAGGACCTTGATAGAACTCCAAAAACATTTCTAAAGGAGAAGATCTCGAGGCCGTCTTCTTTTCAGACACCTAGGAGGATTATTAGGTAGTGAAGGAGAAGCCAGGTAAGAAAAGAGTGTGGTTTGGATCGTTGAGAAGTTTATTAGTTATTATTATGGGAAGGATTAGTATCTGGTTCTGGCTAAATCGGCAACATATGGAACATTGAGGTCCAGATGGATGATTTGATTTGTGACAAAATAATGAACAATAAGAATTTTGGACTGTAAGGATTGGATTCGGGAGGAATTCGATGGTTTAGTGGAGCCCCAAAGCTCAACTCCGTATGTACTGATAGATCTTATAACAATCATATAGATAAGTCTTTTGTAATAGTTTGGACCGTTTGTCTAGTAAATATTGTAATAGTCGGAATCGACGAGCAGTTTCCTGTCTTTTCAGTTTTGTGTGAGAATTCCATGTCAGTCGTTTGTCCAGATGTAGTCCTAAGTAACGGATCTGTTCAACAGGAATAAGAGGGGTATTATTAAAAGATACTGTGGGGCAATGCGAAGGCTTACGACGATGGGTAAATGTGATTTGGTGGGATTTATTGGAATTTATTTTAATCCTCCAGTTTTGGCACCGTTCTTCAAGGGTGGTGATGTGGGATTGGAGGGTTTGGGATACAATGGAAGGATCATTATTCACTGACAATAGGCAGGCTAAATATTTAAAAAATTTTTTAGAGTTTTAGTAGCCTCCCTAAAAATTCTTAAGTTCTTATTATTTACGGAAATAGTTTTGTTGCTTAAAATATGAAGAATTCTCAAGAGAACTCCCCAAAACCCCAAAAAATGTTCTAAAACGTTTTGATCGAACATTCATACTGAGAGGAAGAGAAAAATTAAAAATTCTTCGATTTCTGGATGCTTCCCTCAGAGTTCTAAAATTATCTAGATAATCAAAGTGATAAATTTTATAGTGAAAATAATTATTAGTTGTAAAACTTACACAAAATCCTCCCGTATTTTTAAACGGTATTTTCCATGCCATAAACAACAGAAATGTTTTTTCAAATTGGAAATCGATAACTCTAGAAAATTCTCTAAAGAATTTTTCATTTTCACCACTTCTTAGAATGAAGAATTTTTGTCGTTTTATGAGATTTCTGTTAACCCCCTCACCCCTTAATGTTATTACAAATATCCTTAGTATCAAATTCCTAGAGCAGATATCAAAAGAGTTATAGAGTCTGAAAGTTGCTCAATGCTTGTGGTGCGCACGAATCATTAAATGGTCTAGTAGAACTATTTCTGAAAATGACTGGGTCAATAAATGGGCTACGAGAATTCTAAAAAAAAATTCCGAACATTAAAGGATGGAAGCCAACTTCACAAAAGCCCGAAATCCACTTGTTTTTATTACCTGATCCTAATCCTGTCTGAAAAACCCTAATCCTCTTCTACTCTAGAAATATTATTAGA
>NW_027111257.1:0-868 GCF_000696795.3 Halyomorpha halys | reverse complement strand
CCCATTATATCTCTGATTTTCCGGTCTGTTGTGTAAAAATTATTTTCTACTTTATTTAACATAAATTTTTTCATAAACTATATTTATTCATTCATTACTACGAATAATGAAAGTAGGTTAAATATGCTAAATAAAAAAATAGTGTTTGAGGTAGCCCCCTCATGTATTTTGAATAGGACTTCAAGATGCTGCCATCTATTGGCAAACACATGAAGCAGTAGGGCCTCTGTACCCAATTGGTCTGAACAGGTTATGAGAGAGTGAACAATCTACCCAGAACGACATCGTTCTAGTTCATGTTCAACAATCAGGATGAGTGAGTTATTCTTTACCGCAACCAGGCAGTGGAACAGAGCATAAAAGAAGAGCATGAAAGCGGTACCAGTTTTAAAGTTTTATCAGAAACTTCAATAACACATCACAACAATCCACACGAAGTAAAAGTACATCATTTATTACTCCGTGTAACGCCGTTCAAAACAGTAATTAAAATTAAATTCAACTAACCTAACTAAACCAGATTGTATTCTCTTTTATCACACATATAACTCACATATAATCAGTTGTCGTATATTATATATCCCTTCTCACCTTACCTAATTTTTTCCATATTCAGTTTACACCATTTATACCAACGATAGTATCAAAGTACAATTAATTCGGATGATTATAATATTATATTCTGGGGAATATCTGAATTAAACACTTACAGGATTGAGTTTCTTTGAATTTGGTGTTTAAGCCCTGTTTTGCCATTTAAGGGGGAATAAAACTCTTATAAAAGCTCAGTTGATGGTATAGCGATGTACCGACTTCATTCAAAATTGTTTGAAACCGTTCTCAAGGAAATGGTAAAAATGTGAAAAAT
>NW_027111256.1:8291-9145 GCF_000696795.3 Halyomorpha halys | reverse complement strand
AACTTCAATGAATTATAAACAATGAAAAAAATTGGATTATTATGTATTTCAGAAAAAAAAAGGAAAAATATTCTTCCGGAATAGGAATAGTAGTACAGGTGCATAATGTACTTTTAGAAAACTAAAAATTAATTAGAATAATTGAAGGGGTAAGTGGATACAGAGGTTATGTTACAAATAGTAAATTTTAAGAAAACACGCTTAAATTAAAAAAAAAAATTTTTTTAAGCTTGTTATGTTTTTTGAAGTGTACATAGCCCCTTCTACATCTAGCTATCTCAGTTATTAATTGGATTTTGAGATAACAGTACCTCACACTTGCTAGATAGGCACCTATCACGGTTGAGCTAGTAAAGGTTCCTTTTGAACCCCTACCCGCCGTTGCAGTACGTCTTGTGGTTTTTGAGATATAGATTTTTCAAAATAAATTCACAAACTTCTGATTTTTTATGTCTCGGGAACTACTGAATTTAAATAGTTCTATCAAGACTCATATATTAGCACATTTACTTTACTTTAAAAGATTTTCTTTTCTAGTGTTGGTAGTTTTAAAGATATAGAGCTCAAAATGAAAAATTGTTTTTCTTAAACGTTTTGAAACCACCACCATTTTTATTCCCCCTACTTATACTTGGCAGACTCGTCAATTTCGACTAGTAATTATACATAGTTTTCATTAAAGTAATCAAAAATTGAGGTGAAATAACTGTTGTTTTTCTCCTCTTGGGCTCCTGTACAATAACCCCTTCAATTAATACCTAATATAAAAATTTGAATAGTAGTCGAAAGTGATGAGCAACGCATAAATATTTTGAATTTATAAATAAATGTATTTATGTGTCCATGATAATTTT
>NW_027111256.1:4035-4351 GCF_000696795.3 Halyomorpha halys | reverse complement strand
TGGTGATGAAAATATTTTCTCCTAGTTTTATAAAATGAAAACCTGTACTGCTACAACCCATGAAGTGTCAGGGGCTCAGTACTTGATCCACGGTTACACAATGAGTTGATTTGTTCATGATCACGCTCGACCGAAAGATTTTGGCCAATTAAGGATACACACTTTATGAGGCTGAGTGGACACAGAACCTATGGGGTGGCTCACAACTACAGTATACATAATAAATAAATCTACGCATAAATATTTTGAATTTATAAATAAATGTATTTATGTGTCCATGATAATTTTAGGAGCACTATCGATATGAATTAACAAG
>NW_027111256.1:0-306 GCF_000696795.3 Halyomorpha halys | reverse complement strand
CCCTTTAATACTAACTCCAAGAACCTGGGTACGTATCCGACTGTGGCAGATGATTATTTATTCTGTTTCTGTTGCCGTGAGTCAACCCTCCGGGTCCACAGGATAAAGTAGAGGACAAATGGCGATCGACTCTGACGGAATCACCTCACACAACCGTTGATCTAGTGAAAGTACTTCCTTACAAAGTACTGAACCCCAGCCACTTCATGGGTTGTAGCAGTACAGATTTATTTATTTTTGTATCCACATTACATCTTTAATTTAGCATAATTTTTATAAATAAGAGTTTTAGTAATTATTGTGGCT
>NW_027111255.1:9897-10193 GCF_000696795.3 Halyomorpha halys | reverse complement strand
TACATTATGATATATTCTTCAACCCAACGTTTCAGATCATTAGTCCATCTTCGGGTTACAAGTTTATTACCTAATAATTGTTCTCATGTATATAATTTATTATAAATTACATATTTAAAGAATATATTTCTTTATACTTATATTTTTTATTATTGATAAGTTATAATAATTTATCTCTTTAGTTCTTGTGTTTAGATTTCCTTTCATAATTTGTTTTTTATATTCTTGTTTTTCATCTTTATTATATAGTTATAAATTTTGTCATATTTTATTTATTAATTAAAATGTATTTGTTA
>NW_027111255.1:2013-3547 GCF_000696795.3 Halyomorpha halys | reverse complement strand
CCTATCCCCAATTTTTTCAACTTTATTCATTTTTGCCCAACCGTTGAAAATCATTTTAAAAAAATCTATAGATCAAAAAAATAGAAGATTTTAACTTAATTGTATTAACATTAAAATTATTTTTTAACCGGTTTAAATTACAGTTTAACAATACTCATGTATCAATAATTTGCTAATTCATAATGAATGTTCCTTTTTTTTTTTTTTTTTAAACTAGAGAAATATTTCGCATCCATCGTAGAAATATGACGCATCCAAGCATTATATATACATGTTAAACATTTTACTCCATGCTACATCTTAGTTATATTTATAAGGGGAAACAAATACCAATAAATTAGAAAAATAGCTAATGATAACTTAATACAAGTTTGTGCCGTGGACTATTGTTAACAATTTTACTGGACGGTTGTAGATATTTAAAAATTTTTATTATCCCTCCCCCCCCCAGCCTGGTCACTTTTGACATACGGGCAGTTATCTAGAGTTGACCATCTTATTCAAACGAGAGTGGTTTTTATTTTGGTTGGTTTTTATTTCACGTTCTACATATTCTTACTGTTTAAATTATTTAGCTTATCTTTAAAATTACTGTAATTTCTTGTGATCGCTGGTGCGTATCACATCATGCATACACATAATCATCGATACAAATCTTGATATGGTCAAAATTTAACAGTGTTTCGCTAGTAAAATATATTAATGATCAAAACTAAAACTTTTATCACATTATAATGCTCTTACCTTAAACCAGCAATAACGGACCATAGCTAAGTATCAACATATGCTTTTTACAAAGCAAAATTTCTAAAGATTAAAGGAAGGTGACGAGGGTGCGGTCAAATAGATTTAGTACGAGCCAAACTTCCAAAAATTATGAGATGAGTCCTGAACAATTCATTGTTATGCTTCATAATTTAAAATACATTTTACGACTGAGTGCCTCTATAATTTCTTGACCGCTATAATATTTTAGCTGTTTTAAATAAGTGGTTGTTTATTAATAAAGAGAGAGATTGTGGATTGGAACATAACAGCAATTTGAGTTAAATTTTATATTGTGATTTTATTCCGGAATATTGAATTGCTTTCCAGATGGAATGGAATTCTTAATAATATATTCTTTCAATGTTTGTTTATTTCTTTATTGAAGGTTTGGGATGTTGGTAATATTATTGGACGTTGATATGAGTCCTTATCTTTATCTTATCAATTTACTGTTCCTTGGATTCTCCAGATAATAAAACATAATGACCTGTTATCTTATTGTATTTTTACTTTTATTTATCTCATTATTATATTTCTATAAAACTTATTTATTATGTTTTATAGTTAAATAAGAAGTCAAATTTACTTCACCATATAATGCCGAATCTCTGCATACTTGTTCCAGTATTTATTTATAAATTTTACTTTTATATAGTTCTTTTATATAAGTAAACAACTATACAAATCCACAACTCGGCAGTATCGATTCCACCATCGATTATACATTATTTAGCACTACATCAATATAACGTAGGCACTTTTAATA
>NW_027111255.1:0-707 GCF_000696795.3 Halyomorpha halys | reverse complement strand
TAGGACATGGTTTATATCTGAAACTCATTCAAGGTGTCCTGGGACTAGATATTTATAGACTTGTTCATTTAGCTTCAGGTTCTTAAGTTCATTTAGCTTCAGGTTCTCAAGTTCGTTTAGCTTCAGGTTCTTAAGTTGATATTGAAATGTAAATAGCTAATCCTTATGGAACCATGTGTGACCTCCACAGTGCTAGAGGAGCCTTACATGCTATTGTCCACTATTAGGCAGAATTGTTGGCTGTTATTGGTTATAAAGTTTTTTTTTTTTTTAAATCAATAATGTTTTTTGATTTTCAATTAAATTTCAAACTAAATCTTATGAATCTAATAATAAAAAAAAAAAGAAGAACTAAGAAAAGACGTGGACGGAGTATGTATTTTCTTAATTCAATTTTTGTATTTTGAGAGGTAAAACCACTAATTCTAATTCGTGGCGTTATAATTTCACAAAGACTTTTTGTAATTGTACAATAGTTCCCTGATTAATTGTTTTATTACACCGATTTTTCCACCTTAAGAATTATTCGTTTTTATTTAAATAGCATTCTCCATGTTGGAGCATTCATAATGAGCTAATTAATATACAACTATGTATATTATTATTAGTTTTTTCATACAAGATAATACATTTTTTTTCATTTACAACAAAATTGAAAATAAAGAAGTGGAAAATATTTCAAAAATGTTTATTATCATGCAATATAA